>NW_025781197.1:0-19381 GCF_021130785.1 Homalodisca vitripennis | reverse complement strand
GCAATAGGAATGTCTTATTTCTACTAAAATATATTTAGGATACTATGATAAAACATATCGTCTTGAAAGTTGGTAATAAGACTATACTATATAGTATGTGTGTATGTATTGTACTATGCTTTTAAAAAATTTACTATAATATGTCTTAGCGAATGCTAGATCGGTTTTTAAAATTTAATTGTGCCATGATTGTGTGGACACCTTCACCATTTTCGATTACTATAAGCGACAAAGTTTGGGTTACGTTTTTGCCTTTTTTCATATTAAAAATGAATCAGTTTACTTTATCTTATGTCACCATAAGCATATACACGAACTTTGAAAAATTGCATTTTTTTGTAGATGAATGAGTATAAGGTTTATAAATACTCACTTTTCGTTTTATTACTATAAACACACAAACACATAACATCAAAGTTATGTGTATTATGCCCTTGACAGAGTACCGATACTCTATATTACCTTTTAAAGGATGTATATTATAATGGCCGGAAGTAGTCGCCTTGTGACAGAAATAGATTATTTAGCGATTTATGCCTATTTTTTTCTTATTTAGGGTAACAATCCAAACGCAACTACGCTACAGAAACTATCTTATATTGAAAATAAATTACAATAGCCGGATGCATAAGCTTTTTTGCTTATTAGACTTTTAGAAAAGTATAGGGTGTATATATATTTTTCTTGATTGAGAACAAACACAAACGCTGGAAGAAGATTACCAAGAACGAAATAAGATATTTTTGACTTAAGTACCGTTTCTTATGACGAGTATGCATATACTTTGTGAGCTACAAAACAAATTAAAAACTACTATGACGTATGTGTAACATAATTGATACACTCCAGATATGCTTCTTCACACACTAAACCTGAAATAAGAGCCAGTGAAAATTGTGTTTTTTTAGCAATGAACACTAAAATAATATCTAACTTAAACATTTCTGCTTCCGAAACAAAAGTATTATTGGGCTCCATTATATATCATCATAAGTGCTTCCACTAAGATTATAAACGGATATATTATTACCCCACTCTGGGCTAAAGGTTTTAGAGTGTTATTGAAATTGTTGGGCCTTAAAATCTCAAAATAGTTAACTTATGAAACGTAACTATTGATGCCATTGGTAAGAGTGGTAGTAATATGTATAATCTTTGTTTTTAACACTTAAAACGTGGTAAGTTCAGTTGCCAATATTATATGAACAAACACATCATGGTAGTTTATTTACATATACTGTATAAAGTAGACAATAAAATGTTCTTGATATATCCAGAGTACGAATAACCAAAAGGAGGCTAGTACGACAACGCAATCAGTGGTAAAGTTAGTGAATTACAGTTACCTTAATTTTCTTTACGCTTTATTAATTGAAATGTGTTTTTATATTTATAATTATAGAAAATGTGTAATTGTTTACTGGGCGAATGAATGCCAACTGATTGGTAATGCGAATAATATAAAAAACTCCACTAACAAACTGGACGGCTTGTGTGAGGGACAATTACCAACTAACTGTGTGGACACCAAGCCGACGCCACGCCACAACCGCCGTCGCTTGCACGTGACATTTTATTCACTTCAGTCCTCTTCAAATCATTTTTGGCTTTTGTCAACGCTTGGCTAACGATTATGTTAGCTTAACAACGTGATGAAGTCCAACAAAAATAAATCCCTTTTAAGGCGAGCCTAATTTACTTTTTATAAATAGTAGTGGTTGTTATAGTAAGGTCATATGCTATCTCTTTTAATGTTTGTTATAAGCTTCATCACGCCTATTATTATTATACATAAATAGTTTTACATAACGATTTTAAAATAATTTCTATCCTAAAGCATACTTTGGGAAAAACTGCCTTTACCTTGAGAGAGATCGCCTACATAAAAAAATCATATCCTTGTATTAGAATAAGATATATCCTGCCTTTGTCACTAACTTTATCTCTTTGGTTCAATAGCGGCTTAAAACACATTGCCTTTCCTGTAATCGCTATATCTTTTTGTTAAGTAGGACAAGAAGTCTTAATTTATAATTCTAGAGACAAATCTCAACTCTTCAGAAAGCTATGTAACTGTGAAATTGAAAGCTCGTAATATTTGTTTACATATTTATATTAATACATATTTTAATTGGGATAAATCTACCTATCAGTATAACATATTTAAATCTACGCTATAAGTCCGTATACGAACGCAGTTAAAACATTTCAAAATACACACAATGTGTCTGAAAAGGTACCACGAATTACAGGGAAAGTAACATAATAAGGCCTAATGTTATATTTGAGCATCCTCACCCATATCGTATGAATCGCTGAGGGTTTTTACTCAACTATATACAAATTAAACAAAAGCCACTGTAATGAAACTAATTAATGTCCCTACTTCCCAGTAAAAACCCTCAATAGCCTTGATTATAATTACATCATTTTGCAGACCCAAGCGCTGAGATAAAAGCTGACCTAAAAACTGTTTATCTCTGTTTCTACTACTTATACTCTTTTATAGGTTATATTTAGTGGTAGGATACGGTTTGTTTTGGTATATTTAAAATTGTGGGTTTTATAATGCTTTAACGTATATTAAACTAGTTACGTATTAACCCACCGTCTTTCTATTGGAAGTACGTTTTATTATTTCCACAGAGAGTGACATATAAACTCTTCGTATCTTGCACTTTCAATAGGAATATCCAAGCCCGAAATTGTAAAAATGTGTCCGTTTCAGTAATAATTTACAATGAAAATAAAAACAAATTTTATGTCACATTTTTATTTATATTATGATGTCACCAAAACTTCCCACTTCTCACACTATTATACTCTTTGAAAACCAGAAGAATTACGTTCAACCCAGTTATCCATGGAGGAGGAGGGATTGTAACATATTTAAATAATTCATCGATATTGGGGTAAAAAATTATGAGGGACCTTTAATACCGACCACAATCGTACGTAAATGGCAAAGACAGACCAGACTGGAGTTATTAAAATTAAAACTTTTAAATTTAAGTTAATTTAAGCACACTAAACTATTGGTATATTATCTGGTTTAAATGAAGAAAGTAGGCCTATTAATTTACTGTTACTGGATTGAGCTCGAAGACCTCTGTTTTGGGGAAACTGTTATTCTTTTAACAAGGCTATTTTATAATACATAGAGAAAGGAGGTTTTACATTATAAGGTAGAATTTTAAACTTAATCCACTCAAGTCATTTACTATTTACATTTATGATTGGGGGTTATAATTAATCCTAGATCTATAATAGAGCAAAAACGGAAAAAAGGGCTTTGTATCGTGACTTTTGAGACCATTACAGGATATTTACAATCGTATTAATGAATTTATTTATTAGTTTTTTTAAGGGTTGTGTTTCAGAAATCGCATCTAGTAAAAATTACATATATAAACCTCATTTTAAAACTAAGAAATACATTATAAATGTAAAGCAGTGCATGTTGAGTACGTAAAAATATGTAACAATCGTTAATAAACCTAGTTATATTGTTTCAGTAAACCTAATTAATACGCTTATAACTATAACATCTATTAAAGGGATTATCGGATGATGGAACTAATACCAATACTCAATGCCGATTTTATTTAATATTAGACACTAGTAGTTAATGGTTTGTCCGTAGTTGTCTAATTTACACGCCCTTCCTACTAAGATAATTTTAAGTAGGCTTTCCACGTTGTCATGAGCAGTTATATGTTTCTACCGTGAATTATATTTCCCGAACCTCCAATTTTTGAGGTTTTTTATGATTGGGTTATTAGATCAAGAAAACGAATAAACATGGTTAAAAAGAATTATAATTTATGTCTGGTACGTTGTATATTTATTCAAGGTTTTAGTTAATTTTTTGTGTTCTTATAGGTTTTATTTTGCTTCCGATAAACAGTTGAGGCAACAAATTGACGCAACCCACGCGCGCGGCGACACACAACAAATCACGACGGATACAATTCGATTTTAGGGTAATCAAAACTACTCCAGTTCTAATATTAGAATATATTACCACTTGAAAGGAAGACTTTCAAAATGATATTCCAAAACATGAATTTTGCGTTACCGGGACATTATTTACTAAACTGTTAGTGAGCACTTTGCTCAGATAAGGTTTTTTCAGGCAAATGGATTTGCTGGAGGGTGGAACCCCCAATTAAATTGGCCTCCTAGTTTCCTTGATTTTATAATCCCGTAGATTATTACTTTTAGGGCCCCTATCCATTTACATCAACTCTGTATTACGCCATAAGTTAATTTCACAATCCATCGTTAAATCCAAAAGAATAATTATTGAACAGAATTTAAAACGCTTCAGGAATAATTACCTAATAACGACAAGAGATGCTATCGTAAAAGCTTACATCGTTGTTTCCTTAAATGCACTATATTTGTGCATGCAAGCCCGATCTTGATAAGGAGGAAATCTATCCTGAGAAGTTTGTCAGGTTATTTTAATGCGGAACACCCTGTATAGTGTCATTAACTATCCTTACAATTCTGACCCCTTCCTCAGACATATCATTTTATATTTTTTTGCACCTCAGTATACAAATCTATACGTTTATTGTTAGCATCAACCCGATTCTCCTTTATCTATCCAAAACACACAAATAAAAATGCATTTAATAAAAACTAATCTATAACTAATCGTTAGATGAAATACACGATAGTCGAGGACCTCATCACCGATTTCCACAATCGTTGACAGTTAAAATTGTACCTCTTTTGGACCTCCAAAATAATTACATTTAACTGCCTAGCTCTATAGCGACGGTTCCATAGTGTACCGCAGCACGATTTTACTAGCTCATGTCGGTTTCATCAGAGATTTTTAATTATCCAATATAATATATTTAAGTTCAATTTTCGGCAAGACAATGGAAACTAAATAATTCTAAACTTTACCATTTGATATACGAAAGCCAACATTTAACAAAGAGTGACAATTATGTCTAGGTTTATGAAATTTGCGAAGGCCACACGCGTATGAGATGAATATTTGTAAATGTGTGAAGAATTATTTTATTTTTATCTTAGCAATCAACCTTATTATATTTCCTTGAAGAGTCATCCAATATTAAAGGTCCTTCAGTTGGTTTATTATTTTTAAAATAACTTATTTGTTACCATTTAAAGTTCTCTAGTTATATTTTTCTTGTTTTAATACGCTAATAGGTCTTGTACAGTATAAGTACTTCTTTTATAAATAACTGTAGCGACTCTGATCACATTTTGAATTTTACAAAGGAATTAATACAAAGCCTGTTCCTATCACCTTCTGTTAAATCTGGAACTTCTGTGATATAAAGGAGTTTGCTGGACAATAATCCACAAGCCTCACAACGAATAAACAGGCCATATTGTTCTTTAGATTGACTGACTGTGCAAACAGCTGACTCGATTTTCGGTCATGAGATTTGCAGTCTTTTAACCCGATTTTATGTGGCCACAAGTGTTTTAACTAGCTGGAGTCAAAACTAGAATAATTTCTTCTTCAAGAGGACATTTTGAAGTGAGTTCCATCATAAGTTTTTGTTATCTGCATCCGTATTCACGTTGTCCGTCATTTGGAAGTTCGAGACTGTTTCAAATATCCCTTATCAGTTAACAATACATAATATTTGATTCTCCATCACACTTATTTATTTTGCCAACTATTAGATTAGGGCATTTTTGTCTTTCCCTTGGCTTAGAGCTTGTGTACAATGGTCGCTGCCCAACCAGCCGCAGTTATATAAATAAGAAAACCGAGGACATATTGTATACGAATTTTCAATACTTTCTGAACGTAATTTTAATTGATAAAATAAAAAAAAATCTGAAAGGCGTTTGTATCATTAAACAATAATTTGGCTGTACTTATATTTTGTCTTTAGTTTCACAAATGTTTACCACCATTGAAGATAAATGTATTTAAAGTTAAATAATAATTACAGTTGATAATAAACAATATAAATTTTTCCATTTTTATCCACCTTTTTCATGTAAACCATTTTTTTAAAGAAGTATAAATATTGTAAATAGTAGTACAAGTAAGATATTTTCACTTTTCTCAATATGTTTTCAAGCAGACCATATGCTACTTTAAAAAATGTGAAGGAATACTGTCTCATCCTTTAGCAGAACCATTGAGATCAACTGAAAGCAATATAACCATTCAGAGATTTCCTCCGGATGGGAAGTGAAAATGGGAATCAATATAAATAACGATGAGTGCCTTAATATTTCACCAAACCAGAATCTTGTGTTTTACGCTTATTATATCGTTTTTCACAAATGATTTTCTTTGGCCTATCAATCATTATCCAACGCCAAAAGACCCATAAACTAATTAAATATATAGATTCGCAACTAGATCCTCAGGATAGCTTATCGATAGTCATACATGTTTAATATACTTTGGACCCATTATATATTCAAGTATATTGTCAATAAAGATTTGTCTCTTGATTTATTTCTTTATTGGAAAGTTTTTTTGATATGCCTATGCAAATATTTCAATATAAGTTTTTCAATGTAAGAAAAAAAACATATGTACATTCAGATTTTTTAAAGAGCATTTTTAAAGATATTGTAAAATTGTTTACTATAAAAAAAAAAAAAAAAAAAAAAAAAACAGTAAAAGTAATGTAAGCAATGAAAACGACCACACCCTGTATTATAGTGACTGTCTAAACTAGACAGTGCACACAACGGTTTGCATTTTTTCTTCTTAATTCAATAAAGAATTTCTGCCCATGCCATTTTGGTCGTTTCATATTTGTGTTTAACTTCCTGTAATACTCGTACGTATATCGGAACCATACATTTTTGGTTATGTAAATAAAACTACCCTAAATAAAGTTAATACTAACAACTAATTACAACAACATTTATAATTTGCTTTCAGACAAGACAATAAAAATAATACTAATATGTTATAATGTTTATATGTTTCGGGTAATGAGATGAAAATTGTAGTTTTCTTTGATACATATTCTGTCGATAAGTTTAAAACTAAAACTATTCATAAGTTTACTCCCCGAAAATAATAGCAGTGAGATCAAAATGAAACTATTATATTTTACTGTTAAATTGTATCAATTAACTAATTTTTAACCAGCTTTTATATTATGAAACTGTAAAATACAGAGAAAAGCTAATTTCTTAGCAGGTTGGTAGAACTGTATAACATAGAGGTGTAAAGAGGTCTTGCGCAGTCACACGTGGTTCAGAGAGCAACCAATTATCACGTTGCTCTCGAGAGTAGAAAGCGCACGTCTTTTAGTTGATAATCGCCACTCTGGGTTGTCTGTTTTTGGTAATCACGTTCATTCAAAATGCGAAAAACACATGATTAATTGACTATTATAGTAGATAATATCAACTCCCAAATTTACGTTTGTATGGGTTTCATCTATATACTTACAGGGGTTGTTTAAAATTAGCGGATATAACTATCATGCAGCACATGACGTCTAGAAAATATTACTTTAGATTAAGAAAGTTTATCTTGGAAACATGACCCAAACCCAATACAAGAATGTTAAACAGCAACACTCTAAATTTGCAAATACGCGCAATTGGCCAGTTTGTGGTGTTAGTCGAAACAAGAAACTACATGATATTATAACTTAGAGTATCATTGGAGTTCGCGTAAATTTTCAACATGATTATAGATAAGAGTGTTATGGCATTTTTAACTATCAAAATATAGTGAAGTAGTAAAACTTAAATCAGAATTATAACAACTAATAAGGAAACCTGTATGACTTATCAACTTTTATATAAACTTCCGTTCTTTGTTACTACAGAGCGGGTCAAGTTTATTCCAATCAGTTCCATTGATCTAGATGTGTAATGTGCGTGTGAATGAAAGCGAAGTGTAAGTTAAGTTAACCAGTTTTATTCAGGGACTGGTGAAATAAAAAATTAAAGATAATGGAACACATTTGGCCACAATATTGATTAGAGTAAAAAAGTAGTTTTAAAATACACTACAATATTTATATTTTTGTTAAATAAAGATTTTTCAACTAAGTTATTTCAGCAAATAATATTATATCTGAAATGTTAATATTTTTAACCCCAAATGGCTTTTGAGATCTTGTTTGAAGTAAGATGAACCTTGTCAGTACAATGTCTGCGCTATTTATTTTAGAGAGTTGGAGGATGGCTATTTACCGATAACAGCTATTCCAGTGTGACCGTAATCTCCAAAGACATCTTGGTTATTGTTAGATCGTTGATTTTCTTTCTTTTAAAAGAGTCAGGGTCTTTCATCGTTTTGTCTTACTGAAATAGAGTGCGTATTCAGCAGTTATAATGTTTGTTGAAATAAAAACATGGATATTTAAATTAGTTTTAATAATAATTCCTTAACTTCCTTTGGAGATGACTGCTAGATTGTTGATTTTGTTAATTTCAGGGTTAAAACACATTATTTTTTTTATAAATTGAATAAATGTATTTTATAAATTGAAAAATGTATTGAAATAAATATTGTTAGTGTATGAAACATGCACTTCTAGGAAATGATCACAACCTTTTTGATATTAAAGAATTTCCTTTCCTTGGAAACAAAAGAGGAGATTAGCACGAATGTAGAAGAGGAGATTAGCTGTTACGAGCTGTTCGAGGCGAGAGTTGGACACCTTGGCGGAGAACCGGTTAGTACGGATTGGCTGAAAACTTTAGGGAGGCCCGATATCTTATATACACATTTCAGGAATAATGAGAAATACGGCTCTATATAAGTACTTGGTATGTTGTATCATTATTAACATTAACCGTATAGATTGTAAGAAATCGTCAGGCAATGAATAAATCAAACTGTAATTCATAAATTGATCAAATGCGTTGTTTACTAGGTTAGTTTAGTTTAAGAATCTTTTTACCTAGGAACAATGTTTTTAGTCTTAAAATTATGTTGAGATATCTCAATATTAAGAGACATGATACTATTTATGTGTAAATATAAACGTATAAGGATTGGATTTTTCTATTAAGGAGCTCCTTGTTACAAACATTTTTTCGTATTTAAATGTTTTCTGTGCACATTTCTGACATTTAAAAAGTGGGATCTTAAAAAAAGACTTCGAAATATCAATTAACAAAATTAAATATCTCAAACCCATTAAAAAGGCTCTGTAAGGGATAATCTGTCTGATCTTAGATTAAAAGATTTGGCTCTTAGAAAAAGCTACAAATTTGTTTTTATTGGCTTGGGTTCTAGTAATATATTCGGCTAAAAATACAAAAGTTGTCATTCTTAACACAGTTAAGATTTGAAACTGTAAATTTAATATTCACTTTTTGTGATTTTTTTAAAGTTACAAATGAATAAATATAAACGTCGTAAAAGACAACATATAAATACAAAATAAAGTTAGCTTCCTCTAACAGAACCGATAGTTCTATGTACTTACATAATGTAGGATATCATTTCAATTTAAATGAACGCATTGATAACTTAAAAGGGTTCCGCAAAATTTGCAAAAACAACATTTGAAAAGCCTTTATTTGCCTTCATAGCCCAAAAGATTTTTCAAAAAGCTGCTTATTAATACTAAAATTGATCGATAATATCCTTCATAATGCTCAATTACGTTAAACGCATGGTACACACAAAGGTGTTATACATTAACCGATGTAAGTATCAAATGTAAGTATCCTTATTAGTAAGGACTAATAAGGATACTTTTGCTTAGTATTTTTAGGAATCTCATTACACACCGTTTCGAGTAGGGGCTCACAGGTAAACGAGCCAGAAAATTCTTATTTAGAAACTTTGCAGGTTGTAATTAAAATATTTGGCACGAGTCTCTTACTTAAAATACAACTTAAACGGCATTTTGAATTGTAAACGGTCTTCATATTGGTTTTTAAGTTTAGTGAGCAATGGTGCACATGCCCTGAAACGGGTGTTGACATTTCAGGTATATTTTAAGGAGTAAGAACATGATGATAGCACCTTCACTTCTGCAAATCTGTTATCAATGACATGACAGTGCTTGTTGAAAAGCTCCCAAAATCTCAGAAGTCTTGTTTATTTTATGCTTACGAATTGAGATTTGAAGAGAATATATCTCACCTCTGTAAAATATTTGGGTAATAGCAATGGTGCACATGCCCTGAAACGGGTGTTGACATTTCAGGTATATTATAAACGAATAAGAACACTTGATTATAGCACCTTAACTTCTGCAAATCTGTTATCAATAACATGACTGCAGTGCTTGTTGAAAAGCTTTCGTATACTTCATCACAGGGTTGTAATTTTTGCCAAATAAAATGCAAAAACTTCTTTGATATTGCGTTATAATAATTATTAATTAATTAAAACCAACTGCAATTAAAGTTTAACTTGTTGCGACGTTTAATTTTTAATGAAAAGACCAATCACACCCATATAACTGAATTCTGTAAGATTTAAGTTTTAGTGTATGTTACAAGAATTTTGCTTGGATTTTAAATGCAACTTTTACTTTAAAGCACAGTTTTTTGTTTATTTATTTCTATTAAGATACAAGTGTAAGAAAGAGCCATGCGGGCCAAAATTTGCCTCAAAAACATTTCATACATTTTATTTACTTGATACTTAGTGATAAACAGTATGCTTCCCCTCACTCGGACTTCTGCTTGAAAAATACTGTTTTAATTTTGAATACGAAAAAAGGTTACCACTGTTAATACAATTGTAACCAACTCGTTATTATTCTCCTACGCTTTTTGTAAGTTATTAAAAACACTCTAATTTAGTATTTAAATGTTTTGTAGTCGGGCGATATACTTTTTTTATAATAGTGTTAAGATTAACTAATCTATTTTTATTTCATTATTTTTTTATCTTCCTATTAAATGTTAGAATAACATTTTAATTTGAAATCAGGGTTTTCTTTAAAAACGATCCAGAACTCCTTTTGGTTATTGTTATATTTATTAATTATTTTATATTGCCAGTCTGCTGTTTTGTGTATTTTAACTCCTTCATCGAACATAAAATAAATCAAAATTATTATATCATAAATCGAAATTAGTAAATTATAAAATTATTCAATTGTAAGTTATTTTTAGTCGATAAAGTTAACGAGTAACGCCTAAAAATTGAATAAATAATCCCCTATTTCAGTTATGACAGATTTTTATATGGAACTAACTATTGATTATTTATCTTTAAATACATATAAAAAGCCAATAATTTCAATTAAAATTTTCAATGCATATTTTTACAAAGGGAAGGTTTTAAGTATACCAAAAGCATTTAGCTTGCAGTATTTTAAAATACAACTGTTTTTGGCAACTAACAACGTACGCTAAGTTGTGTTACAGTTACAGAATGTTCCGAACCGTTCATTGGTTTTAACTGGGTTATAATTTGTTCTATTTAAACAAGTACACATGATTGGGTAAGTACTGAAAACCAGCGTAGTTGTGTACAGGAGGATTAATAGCGTAGGCGTACTTGTACATTGTTTGTAATGGTGTTTACTAATGGTTGGATCTTCACTCAGATAACATTGTTAACGAGCAGAGCAGCCCCTGAGCCTATTATTTATTTGCATTTAATTATTTGAGTGTAACAACGTGTGGTTCACAAGCCCACCAGGGTGAGTACAATTGTAATTTGAAATCGGCCGGAAAGAAGTTGAATAGATAATCCTGACAAAAAGGTTTGATAATTAATTGTTGATGGTATTCTCATATTTACACAATAACAATAGTTACCGACGTATTCCCATCAATAGAAAGTTGATTTTATACAGATACGTGTTAATATTAGTAATCTTTCATTAATCTGTGTTGTTCTCTACATATTTAAAAATATTAAAATATACACCCGATTTCCAGTCACTAAAACACACACAGTTATTGTCCCTATATAATCAACCTACTTTTACATCTGGTAGTACTATTGCATGTATAATATATATATAATATATATATATATATTATATATATATATATATATATATATATTTTAATAAATTTCAAAAAAAAATTGAATCGCAAAAAGTACTTGCTTCGCCGGGAGTCGAACCCGGATCTCTCACTTACCGGTGTGAATGTGCTACCATTACACCACAGACCGCTTTACTTTTTCCGATTTCAATTATTTTGTATTTGGCCGTATCTGTCACATATGCGTTTAAATAAGCAAACTAACATATGATCGGAAGACCAAATACCTGTCAAACGACTTTTATTTATATATTATATATAATATACATATACATATATATATATATATATATATATATATATATATATATATATATATATATATATAACATATTAGCTATTGTGAGAACTAAAATAAAACTATAAAGATCCTTAAATGTACCTTTCTAGAATTCAACAAGTCATCATTTAAAAGATATATAATATTTATGGAGGCAAGAGTAGATAACGTAGAATATTCAACTTTTAAATTTTTCAGAAAGAAATGACAATTTAATGATGTATTAGCATAGAAACTGGAGATTGTTTTATTACAGATGCATTAATTAGTAGTATTCAGTCGACAGCCACTCGTCCACTCCACTAAGGCCTCTTATAAGTAGTAGTTCTATTTTCATTCTCGAACCATTTTCTATAACATTCACCATGGACATGTTTTGGAAAATCTCAAAATAAAGAGAACAACTCGGCTTTCTCAATGCACTTTTTTGATTGCTCTTCCGTTTTCATTTCATAAACATTTCCTGAATAACCAATTACTTTTCTAACAAGCTTTTTAATAAGTGAATAAAGCCTTCAAAATCCTCTAAAAGGTTTCAAATATGTGTTTAGTTATTAATGAATATATTTTCTAACCCGATGTACATACTCTAAAGTATGGATAGGTATAATAAACAAAGCTCATCAGATATTACATCGAACCCTAAAAGTTATTGGGGTATTCATACTCTTAATGTATATTTTAGACTGGTAGGAATCCTAAAATTCCTGACAATCATTCATGATGGCTCAATATCGTTACGAGGGTAACGTTAATTACTAGGTACGTTAGGTAGCTAGTCGATTTTAACATGAAGATAAGGTTTACAAATGCGTTATAAACAGGCATAAAATTCCCAAATTTTCACTTTCCACAAACTTATATTTTAATGTTTCAATGATAATGAATAGTAAAAATACGATCTAGTAATATTATTGGTTTATGATTTATATTAAATATACATTTTCTTAAAAAAAAAGACTATACTGATATGACTTGTAAACGTTTAATATTAATGATAATTATATATTTAACAATTAATTATCTCATTGAGGACACCTATAATCTCAGTGTCTGATGTGAAGCTTTTAATGGAATTAGCATTTATAACACTTTAGGTCGCAAATTGTTAAAAGCAATACTCTCAGTATGTGCGTCCGGCACACGTAAGGCGATTGGACACTTACAAGTCTGTGGGAACTGTATACTAGGTCCTCCCCTGCAAATGCAGTAGGGGAAGGTTAAGTATTAGATTAACACGCCTCCATTCCATGTTCCGATACTTGAAGTTATCAGTAATAGTCATCTTGGACTCGAATACTCATTACTTTACCACACCTCTTGTGGAAGCATCAATTGCAGTGTTAATATACGTCTTTCTCAAGGGTTATCCATCTCCCTAAACATTTGATTTGAGTAAGTAAGCCTGCTAATAACCATCGATAAATTATAATATATTATGATATATATCATATTATATATATATATATTACTATTATATATATATATTATTACTATATATATAAATGTTTGAAAGTAATGTATAACTTCTAAAAAAAATTTTCTAATTTTGTAGGAAAACAAAAAACTTTTTTAATTTTTTATGTACAAACTTTAATTTCAAATATTTAACACTTCCCTAAACATGATCTAATGGATTAACTGTTCCTGGTTTTTAAAATTGAAATAAAATAGTAATATTTAAAATAGGGGGCTTTAACACGATTTTAGGTTCAACACGCAAAACCCACCTATTAGGAGTAGGCTTTACCAAATCAAATAAACTTTATTTTTCGTTTGCAATTTAAAAAAAACTTGAAATTAAACAAAATCCTCTTAACTTTAATTTCCTTCCCTAATTAAAATATTAGAGTTGGCTCAAATGTAAGGACTAGCATCCTTGTTATTGCCTGAGAAACATGATTCTTGCACTGACAATATAGTCCACAGATCTGCAGACTAATATCTCAATAAGCTAATTTCCCAGTCATTTTAAGATCATCCAGCATGAACCCAAGGAATTGAAAACGCAAATGGTTCTTATTATAAATCCTTTGACATTTCTGGACAAAGTTTTTCGGCTTACGTCTTAATAACTTTTATCAACTAAACATAGGAAGGTATTTATAGGTTTATAAGCCGACCTGCCAATTTTAAAATAATATTATATTCCTAATTTAGGAAACCGCAACTGTACCGATACGAGACGCAGCTGGAAAACCTAAATGCAAATCCTAGGTTATTTCTATGGTTGCCAGTCAACTGTAATGCTTGTTATGGAAAAACAGCCAACTTTTGTTACACAAAAACAAACACTAATCACTCATCCCATTAACAGTACAAAAACCAGTGAAGGAGTCCAGTAAACATGTTTTTGCCTACTCTGCTTATTTAAAATGGTTTCCTGTAGTGATTTTGGTGTGTTTTTAACATTTGGACAACACACAAAGAGGCTACAGTTAATAACAATACAGACGGATCAAAAGTATTTGCAGGAATAGACTATACTCTGTTTTAGTGTTTTTGATAAATTTATGAAAAACTCAAGGACAAGTAACTTTACCACTGCAACCGAGTGGAAATGTCCAAGATGGAAAAATGACCATCCATATGGGGTAAAGACGGTTTTAACTTCGGACCCTTCTTTATATACGTAACAACTTTACCTTTATCGATGCATTCAATACTAATTACTTCCAAAACTCACTCTGAAGCTCCAGCTACCTTCCGGGTCTCAGTGCACATTGAGTACACATATTCCAGGTCTGTGAGGAATCAATAGCTAAAATCCTAGAATTGAAGATTTTGTGAATTGGCAGCCTGTTAGTACCTAAATTTGTTGATGAATTGGATTACACAAATTGTATTCCCCCTATTTAGGGTCAAATTAAAATATGTTCGTAGGTCTAATACTAACCATTGCCACGGAAACATATCTCAAAGGTTACGGAAAGAAAAGAAATTACCTGCTATGGAGCAATGAATATTGGAACTATGGACACAAAAAAGAACCCCCAGAAGTGGATGACGAGCTTTATGCAAGTGTTTGGACCTCGTCATGACATTGAAAAGAAACACATTCTCACCATAACTCTAATACTCAAACACGTTTCTAGCCAAATATTATTAGGAGTCTCCCTTCCTAAGCTTGGCGGCACATTTCAAATTCTCATTTCGATAGCTGTTGGCAATCTTTAATCACAAGTTTTGTCAACAAAGAATCATTAGTCTCAATTCGAAATATAATCGAAAAATTATAAAATTGGAATAAATAAAAGTTCAATCGAGAAACAGTGTGACAAGGAACTGATAACCAAAACTTAAAGTATTGCTAAATCAGTACGCATCATACACCACATTTCACTACATTTAGGAGCCATGGAAAAACGTACTAAAAATTTTAAAATGGGGGATAAAGCGGCCGGGTTTGGATGAAATAAAAATGTTAAATTCCTCCAAACATTTTGGGCCCTGCGGCTCGCCTCTGCCTCACAAAAAATTCTACCAAAGACATACATTCAACAATTGGGAAAACTTGCAATGTTCATTAAGGGAATGTCTAAATATTGTAGCCGCCCTAGAATGCCAGTCAAAGAGCGAAAAATATGCCTGAGATGAGAATCTTAGAGTGTTTTACCATCCTTTATTTACATGATATAAATGTACTGGGAAAACATCATTACTGAACGGCCGTGACGGTGCCGGTAATTGGAAGTGAGAGATTGAGTGAGGTCAATTACTTGGACTCTGAGAGTGAACGAAGTGTCAGAGTTAGTAGTTACCAATAATACGTGGATATATTGGACCAGTGTATTGATGCATGACCACGGCCGTGACGGGCCCACGTAATGCGTGGATTGATGAGGGAAGGTCACAGTGACTTGGGACTACTGAAGTGTTAACGAGTTGCTCAGAGTTACCTCGTTACCAATAAAGTGATTATTTTATTGGACCGCAGTATTAAAGCTCATGAACTGATGGCCATGTGACGGGCCGTAATGACGTGAGACGATGAGTGGAGGGTCAATGAACTTGGACACTGAGAAGTGGACGATTGTTCAAAGTTAGTGTCGGCATATAATGTGATTTATTGGACCACGTATTTGAAGCTATGATCTATGGCCGACTGACGGGCCCGTCGTGTTAATGATGTGAGAGATGAGTGAGGTCAGGTTTAATGAGTGAGAAGATGAGTGGAGGCTCAGTGACACTTGGACCAACTGTAGAAGTAGACACGATTTTCAGAGGTTTAGTGTCGGCAATAATGTGATTAAATTGGACCCCCAAAGTACCAGTATTATCGCGAGCGAACTATGACACACACGGCCGTGTGACGGGCCGTTGTAATGAATGTGAGAGATGAGTGAGGTCCAGCAGTGGACTAATGGACACTTGGGAGATGTGACGATTGTCTAGAGTTAGTTAGTCGTCGCGAATAATTGATGCTCAACTTGTGATTATTGGGACCATGTATTTGAACTGCTATGGACCACGGCCGTGACCAGGGGCCCGCGTAATGAGATGAAGGAGATGAGTCCGAGGTCAGTGGGTGGGGGGGGGACATGGACATACTCTGAGAAGTGGAACGAGTGTTTTAGGAGTTATTGTTGGTAATAACGTGTTTATTGGACCCCTAGTATTTGATGCAGTGACCACGCTCCCTGTGACGGGCCGTACATGAATTGGAGAGATGAGTCGGAAGGGTCAGTTGACTTCTTGGGACTCTGAGAGTGACGATCGTGTTAGTAGTTTTATTGTTCGGCAATAACGTGTCTTAATTGGGCTACCAGTAATTCTGAAGCATGTGACCACGGCGCGTTGACGGGCCCCGGTACATGAATGAGTTGAGATGAGTTTGAGTGCTCAGTGACTTGGACACTGAGAAGTGACGATTTTGTCAGAGTTATGAGATACGAGTGTTAAGTTATTGTTGTAATAACGTGTATGTGACCGTATGAGAGATACGGCGTGACGGGCTAATGAATAGGAGAGTGAGGTTGATTGGTGAATACGGTGTTAGAGTATTTGATACGTTATGGGCCTATTGAGAGATAGGCGTGAGGGCTAGAATGAGAGTGTGAGTTGTTGGACTAGGTAGTGTGAGTATTGTTGTATAACGTTTTTTAGGCCGTATTAAGAGATAGGCGTGAGGGCCTAGAATGAGAGGAGGAGTGTGATTGGACTGAGAGTACGTGTAGAGTTATTGTTGAATAACGTGAGGCCGTATGAAGATGAAGGCCGTGACGGCCGAAGTGAGAGAGAGTGAGGTGTGTGGACTAAGTCATGTTAGAGTATTGTGGAATAACGGTATGGCCGTATTAGAGACAGGTGAGGCGTATGATGAGAGTGAGAGGTCGTGATTGGATAGGTGGATTCGGTTATTGTTAATACGTTTTATGACCATGGCATGACGGCCGTGAGGGTAGTGAGGTAGGGTGGACTGATGAGCAGTGTTAGAGTTATGTTGGTAATAACGTGTTTATTGGACCTTGATCATGACCGGCCGTGACGGGCCGAATGAAGGAATGAGGAGGTCGTGACTTGGACTCGAGAGTGAGGTGTTAGAGTTTTTGGTATATTGACTATGAGCAGAAGCGTGGGTATGAGAGTGAGAGGTGTTTGTACTTTGATTATCTTAGCGATTGAGAGACAGCGTGAGGCCGATGATGAGAGATGTGATTATTGCTGAGAGAAGTGTTGGCGTTTGAGATTGTGATACCGTGAGGTATGTGAAGTAGGCGTACGACCGGGACGGTAGATGTGGTATAGTTGACGATTGAGATAGGTAGGCATGATAGAGTATCGGACTGGCCTGAAGTAGATGAGTATGTGGATAGTATGGACTATTAGATATGGGTAGCGTATGATAGTGTGAACGGCTGGATGAGAGTAAGTTGTTGGATACGTTTTTTTTTGACGCTGACGGCCGAATGAGGAGAGTGAGGTCGTACTTGGATCTGAGAGAGAGTGTAAGTTTGTTGGAAACGGTATGCGATAGATAGGCGGGCATGAAGAGATATTGTGATACTGAGTAATGTAGTGGTAATATAGAGTAAGACGGGACGGTATAGTGTTGACGTAGACGTCGGGAATAAGTGTAGATTACTAAGCGGTGTTGATAGTAGTGTGTGCGAGGCATGAGAGTAGTGATACTATTGGACGTTTATACGCTGACCATTGGAAGTCGGTGCTAATGAGTGAGAGTGACAGATTATGTATGGATACGGTGTTATTGTGAAGTGTATTGAAGTCTATGACCACGCTACGGCGTGAGAGTATGATAGTGTATTGGACCGTGATGAGATGCTAGAGTTATTGTTGGTATAAGTGTTAGGACCGTTTTGAGCATGAACCGGCGTGGCGAGTAAGTAGGGATAATGGTTATGACGTTATTGAGCTGATAGGTTTAGGCGTTATAGAATAACGGTTTATATGAGAACTGATGCAGACGGCGTGGGTAATGAATATGGTAGGTTTGACCTGAAGGCGAGGCGTTAGAGTATGAGATAGTTTAGTGACTGGACATGAGAGGACGGTAGGGTTACGAATAAGTGATTATGGACAGTTGATGCTCGGCCGTGACGAGATGAGATGTGGTAGTATTGGACCTGATGAGTAGTTAGGTAAGGCGTATATGAGATTGACATGACTGAGTGACGGCAGTGAGGGTATTGTAATAGATTGACGTGGAGGTAGGCTTGACGGGAATGATGAGATAGTGGGCATACTGGTCTCGAAGTATGAGATGAGTTATGGTGACTGTTAATGACGATTGAGGAGGATGACGGGTAATGAGATGAGTCAGGTTGATGCGTAATAGAGTATTTTGGCAGTATTGACTTGAACACTAGGTTATGGGACGGTAGGAGATTGAGATGACTGGCAGAGTAGTGTATAATATTGTTGTATGGTTATGAAGTGACGGTAGGGTTGAATGAGAGAGAGGAGGCTGACTTGGCCTAGAGGAGTGTAGAGTGTGTTGGTATACTGACGGACCGTTGAGTTGAAGGTGGGCATATTAGAGACTGATGAGTTGACGGGTAAGAGAGATGGTAGATGATTGTCTGTATACATTGACCTTGTGGACCGTAGATGAGACGAGATAGTGACGGTGACATGAGATGAATAGGAGAGATTGATTATGTGGTATGAACGTTATTGGCCTAT
>NW_025781196.1:0-42022 GCF_021130785.1 Homalodisca vitripennis | reverse complement strand
ATATTATATTTTTAACACTACAAAATATTTTTTTACAACACCCTGTCTTGCCTTATTAAAGTAAAAGGCATATACAATTTCACGTACAATAAGATGTAGCCATATTTGAATTATGGGTCATGCAATTGTAGGATGCTGTTAAGCGACTATTCATTGGGAAAAAAAAACTTTAGTTATGTTCCAAGTATCATTTCTATAAAGCTCACAAAAAGTATATTAACCCTAAATTTAACATATTAGGTTTAACTTTAAAAACATAACACAGTTTTGTTTAAAATTAATATAGTTCAAAGTCTCGGCGGTGGGTGGGGGGGGGGGGGGCATACATTTCATAACCATCATTCAATCACACTTCTAATTATACATTTTTGAGCAAAATATTAGAGATTACACTATAGGAAAAAATTAGTACATGCAATCATGAATTGATATAATTATATTCCCCAGTTGGTTCCTAAAATGAAATGAAGAAATATAAATATTAGAATAACTTTCTATAACTAGTAATTTTTATATTCCTGCTTAAATTAAAGTTGTAAGTAAGATGTTTACTATTATCAGCTAGATTATTATACGTATAACATATATATATATATATATATATATATATATATATATATAATTTTTATACTAAATTCGTGTTAAATTTAATGTTCCAGCTGAATAATTTATGACAGGCATGGGGAGCTTTTTTGCTAAATTAAATTCTACGAAATTTATGGTAATTTTGTAATATTATACGTGATTTGTTTTAACATAACTAAAATTGTGTACTCTTATATAGAGTTAAGTTTGTAATAGTAATTTTTTTGTTAAGGTGTATTAGCTAGTTCAATGGTTATAACATAACTCAATATTTATAGTGATAATATTTATTACTTCGATTCCATGAAAATATGCACTAACACATGTACGTTCTAATGAAATATATTGTCGAACAACAAAGAGAGCATTTGGGGGTTATTTAGTTTCTGACAAGAATACAGATGTTTCTGGAAAAAGAACGACAAGAGTTGCAGCGTTAGTTAGAAAAATTATTTATTTACATTATGTTTAATCCATAGAAAGATGGTAATTTAACAAAAAATGTATTGATAGAGATAGTAAAAGAGTCTTATTTTAATCATTTAATGTTTTACATACCTTAAAATTAATTTTATTATTTTTTTATATTACATTTAATGTAATAAAACTTGTACGTAACATTTTTATGAAATAAGGTTTTTCAAATTGCAAATATTTCTTGAAACTAAATAAAACTTTACCAAGGGTTATGAGCAAACAAGTTTTAAACTTTTTACCTTAGTATGCAGTTTTTTGAAGTTTAGGGCCGCATATCTAAACTTTCTAATAAGTAACTGCAATCGAATTAGTGTAAAGAGAGACGTTGATCCAATAGTTCCTGAAGATTGATTTCACCCTTAAATACATATTTAAATATTGTCGTAAATATATCCAACACTATGTCAAACCTAGTCCATATTATGTACGCATTGGAAAAACAATCTTGCATTAAATATACGCTATTGCATGCTTATATCATCACTAACATCGCAAGTTTCCAAATTTTGGTTAAGTAAATTCTAAATTTTGTGTTCTAATTAACTATAGATAAAGAGGATGACGATGGGTGTAATCCAGGAATCTATCTGCTACGAGTTCGGACTGCACTGTTGTGGCGACTATGTTGCCATTGCTGCTCGCTGGATCCTCACCACATCGTAGTGGATTGCCTTTATTCTGGCAAACCTTTTTACTTCTATCTTGCTTCTATTCTCTTATAATAAACCTAAGATCTGATGATATATACTGCGAGAATTGATGTGTTTTACCGAACTGTTGACTTCATCTCTAATTAATAATAACTGAGCATTTTTATTTGCATTTTAATAACCTGAAAAATAGGAATGCTGTAAATACTTATTTATTTCTAGAGTATATTCAAACAATATTCATGAAGAGATGGGAATTAGGGGAAACTAGTAGTATACAACAATTATCTAATAGTGGATGTCCTCAGTACATTAGGAATACACAAAACATTTATAGTTTCTATATCGTCAGTGATGTAAAAATGTAGATTAGGTAAATTAGGCTTGGGACGGTTTAGACTTTGTATCCTGTTTTATTGAAGAACAAAGTATGGGAACATTTACTCATGCAAACCATAATAACATTCTGGGGGATATAAAATCATAAATACTTATTATTCACAAACAAAATAATGCTAAAATTAACACAATACATAAAAAAATAATAAACTCTTGTAAATACCAGAAAATATATTTATAAGATTAAAGGACTCTCATATATTTAAGCAAAGGTCGCAGGATAGAAACTACCCTATCTTCTGATGTATTAATAACAGTTCATGACTGTTTAGTTTCGTTCACATATTAAATCATAATCGTATTATGGATACGTTTCTATATGTACTAGTTAAATTTAAATGTACATTAAATAGAATCGTAGCTTATGTGACGGTTAATAGGTTTTACTATATTGCTTGAATAACAAATAGTACCAGAATAATTGGTAAATAAAAATTACAATTGTTTCCAGTAAAATATATTATTCACAAATCCAAAACTAAAAATAAAAATTTAAATTTTGGCAAAGAATTGTCCTTGAGTTGAGATAAAAGAAAAAAGTGAATATTTCTCTGTTATGATATGGCAGGGTATATTTAAGCAATGAGACTTGAACAAAACTATGAGACGTTATAACTGATAAGGAATTTTCAGAAAACCATGATTTGAAAATACTTGATTATTCACTGTACTGATGTGGATTGGCATAAGGAAATGTACATTTTTAAAACAGATCGACAGCGAAATTCCAATAAAAATTAAAAACTCTCAAATTTTATTTCTTGATATTGTGATCTCTTGCCATATTTCTACAACATGTAACATTATCACCAGCAGTTTAGGTTTAACTAAGGCCTTACAAATACATCAATTTTTTTAACGCGCTGAAAGCAGAAACTCATGACGATATTGTGAAACCATGGCATGAGTGGCAAAACATAAAGAGGTTTTTTGTACTTATTTCCCTGCAATGGTTTTCACACTTTTAGCATTAGAGTAAGGGAATTTCTCACTAGAGTTACTTTTCCTTAGTTCCCTCGAGCGCTAAAATTACATCCTTCATAAAGGTCTATAAGCTGTATCGTTTACAGTCATGTAATCAAATAAACTGAAATCGAATCATAATAAAATGAAAAATCTAAAACCATGAACATGATACTAAAAAAAATGCTAAGGGACCTAATAACACATAGTTTGTAAATAAATATATATTTTTTTAGAAATAACTGTTCAATAAAAATATTTCAGCATCTACATGAGCATACATTTGGTCCGTAATTACTCATGTATTTACCAATACATGCACGTATGTCACGGAAAGCGAGAGGGTGGTGTGAGGAAGAGAGGAGAGTGTGGAAAGAAGGCACTCACGTACAGAGATATTCGGCACTGAGACATACACACCCACAATTACAATCACAAAACCACATACTGTATTCAACAGTCGACTGAATCCTGGCACTTAGATAACTCTCACTAGCTGCCTTCATTTTTAATCTATTCATTAATTAGTGATCTCGATTTTAATACACATTTGAGAAGGATATTATTCACACTAAATTAACTTTGCTCATTGTACGTATCCTGAAATTGTTCAGTAAAGTTAGTTATTAATGTATAATTTTAGCACTAATAGAGGATAAACGACATGCATAGGTGAACGGTTTAAAAATGTATAATACACTTTTACAATAATTGAGATAAATTAGCTCTTGTAGATTTCAGTTATTCTAGTTTTCTTTTATAAGAACCCCATGTTTTATTTTGATAAATATTTTACTTATATATTACGATTAAGATTATTAAGAATAATTGTTAAAATAGACTTTAAAGTTTTATTTGAAGTATTTAGGTCTTAAAATAAATAGAATTACATTTTCACGACTATTGTTTTGAACATATTAATATGATGAATTATTTCTTAACTGTTTTGTTACTAGTACTCTCCCTACAAGGCGATAATTTTATTTTATTAAGACTCGTTTTCAAGAATAAATAGTCTCTAAAGTACCTCTAGAGAGAAAATAAAATATAATTAAAAGGAATATGTGGCCTAAAACACACCTCTGAGGCATAATAAGTACTAAATTAATCAAGAACAATAATTAAGACACTTTTGCCGTACTTATTAAATTTAGTACATTTACTAAATTACAAATTAAAAAACAGTACTATGCACTTCTCTTCCGTACAAGCTTTTCTGTGTGCGGGGACAGCTCTTAATTAACTACGCTTAAAGACTTTACTGAAGCTAAAATTACTGTTATTTTTATTTATAAAATTAAAGGATTGCCAAAAATGGAAAAAGCTTCATCTAGGATTCCATTTTTCAAGCTATTTTATGGTTAGGAGTAAAAACCTAAATATTTTTGTTTGTAAGCATTTAGTAAAAATCTATGAAGATACTCCTAACATTCGATAAAAGGAAAGTAAAGAGAATGTGCTTTTTAACACAACACAACTATTACAAATAAACGTTTGCTCATCATTGTGCTGTATTGAATGTTGTTGAAATAGAGCAGAAAAAAGAAAACTTAGCAACACAGTTTTAAAATAGTAAATGTTGTATTCTTGCATCAATAGTATTGATATTTGTTAGAAAATTGTTTAAATTTTTACTTCATGGATTAAATACTTTAAAAGGATTACACAATTAAAATAAATATTATAGTATCATAGAGACAGAATATAGGCCAATAGTGACCTAATATTACTTGAGATGTTACTTATCGACTGTCTGCTTTCTTCCCAAGTGAAAGCCGAAGTATGAATGGAAAAAGAAAGGCAACGTTCTTCGATAAGTAAGTCAGGTTTCGTAACATTTTTAATACAAGAATAATTGCAAATGTTTTAAAACTTATAATTACTTGAAGAAGAAGTGTAATTTTGTTTGTTTTGAAACCAAATGTCATTTTATTTTAGCTTTGAATAAATGTAGTGGCATGATTAGTTTGCATTTTTGTTTGAATATTATTTTACATATTATGAGTACATTTAGAATTTTACTTAAGAGATTATTTTCAAACGGTAGGCTCTGTTGAATATATGATAAAAAAAAATAAATCTTGTATGTAATGAAGTTAAATAATTAAGTTTATTTAAACCGTAAATACCAACTGAATATTTTACCTAATTGCGCGAGGTTTATTGCTCAAATATTAATGTTTATTATCTTGCTTTTACAATATTCTACGTTTCATAAACATGAATAAAGTGTTATTAATTTTCAAAATATCTACCACCATAACGCGTATATTGATGCTAGTGTCCTTTTAAAAAAAATACTGCACATGATTTTTGCATACCTTTCGAGTTATGAGAAACGAATACCGTAATATATGGCAAAGCAAGATTAAATGTAACGAAATACTTGACACACTATAAGCTTTAACAAATAAAATACACGAAGTAAATTATAAGTGCACAGATTATAACAACTAAAAACCTAAGATAACTTGGAACGGAAGTTAGTTTCCAAACTCCTGCGTGGTTTTGGAGTGTCCACCGGACCGGAAATCGTTCAGTCGAGTTTAAAAACCCCATCACTCACAATGAAGCAATGCCTTTTTCTTCTAACTTCTGTATTGTATATCCAGTTACTTTCAATTACATGAAAAGTGTTCTATAGCATTAGACACTTATACAAATGATATGTGTTAAAATTATGGCAATGAAGACCGAATATTTTATATCATGGCTTTATTATGATGTAGTACACGACCTATACATTAATTTATATGTAGTAGGTTAGGCGACCTATATAAGAAAGAAAGTATGAATATGAAAGGTAGGTGTTTTAATATGTTTCTATAGGTTAACATATGAGCAGCTTAGAACGAGAGCAGTCTAAGTCACATTATTACTGTTTTATTTAAAATAAACTTTTGAGAAACGAATAAAAAAAATCAACACTCATTGTTTGAATAATTTGTAACTCAATTTATAGTCACAATTATAAAAAATTATAATTTATGTATGATGCAAAATTTTAATATTTGAGCCCTTTATAGAAGTTTGGGCTGAAATGACTTATACTACCAAATTCACTGTTTATTAATTTACCTAAAAGAAAAAAATCAACAACTACTCTTATCTTCATTAATAGCTATAAAACAACACCTTTTACAAATAATTATGAAAATATTGACTGTATAATATTGATATATTCTTGTCCATTTTTCATAAGTATCTAGACAAAAGAAGACTCTGCACTTCCCAAAAAAACCACTCCGCTGTTCAATCAATTGTATCTTGTTCTGCCTCTAATTTTTCTTAAGTTTTAACTTAATGGTAATGGTCCTAAATCATCTTCCGAAGAAGTATTGGGCAAATCTAAGAAGAATCTATGATACACAGGTCGTTATAAACTTTAATAAGTTTCGAGTCTGCCTTAAATCTTGGTACATAATTTTATAATGAAATATTTTGCAAAAGTAACAGTCTGCCCTTCCTTCCTATAGGCATGATGTTTAATGTTTCAAAATAAATAGCAAGGAAAAATGTTTCTTTGTACAAAGTTTCGTAAATTTTCGGATTTTCAAATTTATCCACTTTATTTTAATAAATTTACAAATTGCATGTCATAATGTTTTCCTATTGGACGCGTTATGTTTCTAAATTCGATGCAGAAACTTACAGATTATAACCTTAATTATTGTAATATTTGCGAAAACTTGGACATAGTGCAATCCTTATCCTGAAAAAAAGTGGGTATTATACAGCTTGGGGAAAATTGGAACATTTATTTTGAGTACAAGCTGAATGAAAGAAGAAAGGCAGTTTATTAAGTTATGGGCGCGATTTAGAAGAGTTGGACGGGAATCACCGGATTGATAACTCTATATTAAATGTTACATTTGGCATCATGTATCTATTAATCGTCCTATTTATCGTTAAAGATCATAATATATAACTTAAAATTATTTATTGTCTATTTTATAGTTAATCACAAATAGCTATTGCAAAATCTTTTCACTCTCTTCTTACATAAGATTCTGTTACTTGAATAAACCGATAATTCCTGTATAAATAATAATCTATATATTTCTATGTAAACACACGAAACAATTTAAATTTTTTAGCCGGTTTTGTTTCGATGGCTTGTCATATTACTATAATAAATTACACTAAACTAAAAATAATAAAAAAGTTATTATTTACCATTGTTAATTATTGTACATTGCAGCTGACTGTTTTTTATATCATAAACTTTGTCTTGTCAACATTGTGTTTTCTATTTTAATTGGGGTTAAAATGCTTTAAAATAAAAAAATATGTTTTAACCAGAGTGTACGTTATGAAGCTGGAAATAGCTTATGTTACGATTGGAACCTTTAATCTGCCTTTTTAGGATCACAAAACACTCTCTTGCAGATTATTGAAATTTGCAGCAATATTTAAAATCAAAATAATGTCAAACATACATAAGGAAATGGACAATTATGTGTCGGCCAAAAGAATTACCATCCTTAGTCCCTGTATGTTCTTGAGATTACTGTTAGTATTTGGCTGCGCTTCTGCTTCCGTTAAAGCAATGCAATTAGCTTAAATTGAATATCGGTAAGAAGTCTGTGTTTTACTACGTGTGTGAACACTGAGGTAGAATACTGTTTGAGTACTGCCATACTGAGACAGAAGGGTACTGAGAAATATCGTTAAAATATTTTTAACAAAGTTAAAAAAAAGAAGTTTTTATTTAATTTGTTGTAAATAAAAATTTTTTTAATTTTTTGTAAAATAATGTATAATTAAAATTTTTTTAATAAAAATTTAAAATAGATTTTTATAATGTCTTCCGCTCTAAATGTTAACAAAGGTCTAAATAGTAGTGTCCTAAAGTTTGATGATGATAGCTTTAAAGGTTTCTGAGAAAAAGGTACATAAAATTGGCCAAATTAACATGGGAAGGATAGGGCATACCGAACCCCCTTAAGTTTTTTCATGCTCTTTAAAATGAGGGGCACTTGATAGGGGTTTACATTTGAAATTTTTGGGTTGCCCCCAACATTTCGAATTTTTGTGGGACAAAAAAAAATTTTCAATATCATAAAATGAAACTTCCTTTCCATATTGCACCACTACCCAAAGGATATCTCCTTATATTACATATAGAAAAAAATAGAGGGGGGGGTCCTGACTTTATATTCACCCTGTATATCTGTTATAACCCTATATAGACTCGATGCACATTTTCCACATTGTCTTGGGACACAGTATAAAAATAAAGATCCTAACACTTTTTGGAATATTTAATAGGTGTCCGCTCGCAAGTATAGAATTTACCTAGACATATAATTAACTAATTTTATAAATAAAAGTATGATGATAAACAAAATGTAGATAATCTTTAAGTCATTAATATTTAAACACAAGTTCAAATTTTACTTTTTACATCGTGACGTAACCACAGGCATTTGGTTCTCATCACTTTCATAATTCCTATGTACAGTTCGAGAAGGCCATCAAAGACAAACTGTTTTTAACAGTTTTTATCATTCAGGGTTTTGACTTGTATTAATGGTAGTGTGACATATAGACAGTCAATACAAGACAATATAAGAAATACTCGTTTGGATTATCACACGTATGTTATATCTGTCATTCCAGAAGCAGCGCAAATGTCCTTTTAGGACAACGAGCAATTTCAAAGCGTAGAATTTTAATTTCATTCTTATACACACTTTTTTCCATATTTTACATTAGGAAATTTGTTAGAATAACATTTACGACGTAAGATTTCAATTCTTACATTTTTGTTTTTCTACCCAATAGATAGCCTATTGCAATGTATTATGTGGAAAACATATATTTATTAGTAGTTAAATTACTGAAAATGCATTTAAATCCAAGGTGAATTGTATAGATTTGCGAGTTTTATATATCGGATTTAAAGATCTGAAACAGAATGTCGGAATATAACTTCAGATTCGTACATTGCAGACAACGTTGCTCTTTGTGTGATTAAAAGATTTTCTGCGGTCCTGTACAACTTATATATTTCTACTTTCCTACAATTGATTCAGCTTTTCCAGTTGGATATGCTGAGGACACTATTACATTTTGTCTTATTGTAGAATAAACTATCGCCTATGATAAATCTTGTCTCCTCAAGCAGTCGTTTCCGTAATTTAGCGCAATGCGCACCTTTGAATGTGTCACAGCAGCTTTTCAAATTGATAACATTAGTTCCACTATTGTGTAATTTATGTATACAACGTGTTTTATCAACTGGCACAAAACGCTAATAAACTAGTTTATTTAATTCTTTGGCCCGTTTTTTATTAAAAATATTTGATCATTGCATGTCATTCATCTGTAAACTATACATTACTCAGAAACTCAGGTTCTTCATAGCATATTGCTAACATTAAAGCACAGTACTGAACTTAGGTTTTTTTGTTCAGTTTGTATCCTGTAGGGAAAACCACCAATGTTTTTGAACATTCTTCGTATTGACGTATTGTTAATATCCAGTGTAAGAGAAGCTCCGCATTAGGCTTCTTTTCAGAGACTGTAAAACTTGCTGCAATACTCTTCCGTGGTTTTTATTTGTACAGCCAGTATTTGGGCGACCTGAAAAGCCCTTTTGCTCTGTCTAAACACAACATGTTCTTAGAAATTTGTCAATAACACTAAGAATCACAGCATTACTAGGGGGTTTTTGTGGAAATGTTCCTGAAAACGTAATGCAGTGTATGACAAGCTTGGCCCACCCGCACGTCCAATTCCGTATGAGCGAAAATAATGATCTACGTTAAGAACTTTCTGTACCGTTTTTAGCAACTTGTTAGTAAAAACTAACCTCAAAAAAAAAAAGAAGTAATGAACACGAAGCCGTGGCAACAATCAACAATTGAATCAGCTGATCGAGAAGACAACTACAGCTGATTCAGTTTCAGTACTGCATATTATGGCTAATACTGTATATTTTAAATACCCCACGATATTTCTCAGTACCCTTCTGTCTCAGTATGGCAGTACTCAAACAGTATTCTACCTCAGTGTTCACACACGTAGTAAACACAGACTTCTTACCGATATTCAATTTAAGCTAATTGCATTGCTTTAACGGAAGCAGAAGCGCAGCCAAATACTAACAGTAATCTCAAGAACATACAGGGACTAAGGATGGTAATTCTTTTGGCCGACACATAATTGTCATTTCCTTATGTATGTTGACATTATTTTGATTTTTAAATATTGCTGCAAATTTCAGTAATCTGCAAGAGAGTATTTGGATCCTAAAAAGGCAGATTAAAGGTTCCAATCGTAACATAAGCTATTTCCAGCTTCATAACGTACACTCTGGTTAAAACATATTTTTTTATTTTTATTTAAAGCATTTTAACCCAATTAAAATAGAATAGAAAACACAATGTTGACAAGACAAAGTTTATGATAAAAACAGTCAGCTGCAATGTACAATAATTAAACAATGGTAAATAATAACTTTTTATTATTTTAGTTAGTGTATTTATTATAGTAATATGACAAGCCATCGAAACAAACCGGCTAAAAATTTAAATTGTTTCGTGTTACATAGAAATATATAGATTATTTTACAGAAATTATCGGTTTATTCAAGTAACAGAATCTTATGTAAGAAGGAGTGAAAAGATTTTGCAATAGCTATTTGTGATTAAACTATAAAATAGACAATAAATAATTTTAAGTTATATATTATGATCTTTAACGATAAATAGGACGATTAATAGATACATGATGCCAAATGTAACATTTAATATAGAGTTATCAATCCGGTGATTCCCGTCCAACTCTTCTAAATCGCGCCCATAACTTAATAAACTGCCTTTCTTCATTCAGCTTGTACTCAAAATAAATGTTCCAATTTTCCCCAAGCTGTATAATACCCACTTTTTTCAGGATAAGGATTGCACTATGTCCAAGTTTCGCAAATATTACAATAATTAAGGTTATATAATCTGTAAGTTTCTGCATCGAATTTAGAAACATAACGCGTCCAATAGGAACACATTATGACATGCAATTTGTAAATTTATTAAAATAAAGTGGATAAATTTGAAAATCCGAAAATTTACGAAACTTTGTACAAAGAAACATTTTCCCTTGCTATTTATTTTGAAACATTAAACATCATGCCTATAGGAAGGAAGGGCAGACTGTTACTTTTGCAAAATATTTCATTATAAAAATTATGTACCAAGATTTAAGGCAGACTCGAAACTTATTAAAGTTTATACGACCTGTGTATCATAGATTCTTCTTAGATTTGCCCAATACTTCTTCGGAAGATGATTTAGGACCATTACCATTAAGTTAAAACTTAAGAAAAAATTAGAGGCAGAACAAGATACAATTAATTTGAACAGCGGAGTGGTTTTTTTGGGAAGTGCAGAGTCTTCTTTTGTCTAGATACTTATGAAAAATGGACAAGAATATATCAATATTATACAGTCAATATTTTCATAATTATTTGTAAAAGGTGTTGTTTTATAGCTATTAATGAAGATAAGAGTAGTGTTGATTTTTTTCTTTTAGGTAAATTAATAAACAGTGAATTTGGTAGTATAAGTCATTTCAGCCCAAACTTCTATAAAGGGCTCAAATATTAAAATTTTGCATCATACAATAAATTATAATTTTTTATAATTGTGACTATAAATTGAGTTACAAATTATTCAAATAATGAGTGTTGATCTTTTTATTCGTTTCTCAAAAGTTTATTTTAAATAAAACAGTAATAATGTGACTTAGACTGCTCTCGTTCTAAGCTGCTCATATGTTAACCTATAGAAACATATTAAAACACCTACCTTCCATATTCATACTTTCTTTCTTATATAGGTCGCCTAACCTACTACATATAAATTAATGTATAGGTCGTGTACTACATCATAATAAAGCCATGATATAAAATATTCGGTCTTCATTGCCATAATTTTAACACATATCATTTGTATAAGTGTCTAATGCTATAGAACACTTTTCATGTAATTGAAAGTAACTGGATATACAATACAGAAGTTAGAAGAAAAAGGCATTGCTTCATTGTGAGTGATGGGGTTTTTAAACTCGACTGAACGATTTCCGGTGGACACCTCCAAAACCACGCAGGAGTTTGGAAACTAACTTCCGTTCCAAGTTATCTTAGGTTTTAGTTGTTATAATCTGTGCACTTATAATTTACTTCGTGTATTTTATTGTTAAAGCTTATAGTGTGTCAAGTATTCGTTACATTTAATCTTGCTTTGCCATATATTACGGTATTCGTTTCTCATAACTCGAAAGGTATGCAAAAATATGTGCAGTATTTTTTTTAAAAGGACACTAGCATCAATATACGCGTTATGGTGGTAGATATTTTGAAAATTAATAACACTTTATTCATGTTTATGAAACGTAGAATATTGTAAAAGCGAGATATAAACATTAATATTTGAGCAATAAAACTCGCGTTTGATGATGATAGCTTTAAAGGTTTCTGAGAAAAAGGTACATAAAATTGGCCAAATTAACATGGGAAGGATAGGACATACCGAACCCCGTAAAATAGTGGTGAAAACCAGAGATCGCTATCTCTTTTCCAACAACATAGCCAATAAAAATTGTAATTAAGTCTTTACACCTAAATTTATTTTGTTTGGGTACAGTTTCCGTCTGCGTGGAAACAGGTTTATTGGTTGTTTGTGTTCTCAATGAGTGAGGCATGCAATGGACGAAGAATCCAATATTAGAAAGTAAACTGATAAGGAGTTTATTGTCAATGAGTGACTGGGCTTTCCCGGTTCGAAGTACAGTTAGTACAAAACTAGTCCATTCCTTGTTTTCAATCTTGTGAGAACAGGTAAGCAGTATGAGTCAGCTGATGCATTATTATATATAATAGACAGTAGAGCTGACACCAACAGCTGATCATGCTGTTGGAACTTTGTCTCTTTCGTATCTTTATTATTATTAAACATAGTTACGACAATGAGAGTTAGTGCATTAAATAGAGGGCGTTTTTAAATAGAATAATTGCAAAATATTGTACTCAATTATCATAAAAATGTCAGTTGGAAACGTTGTCAAGCCAAGGTAGCGAGTAGTTATTATCTTAGTAGATCATTATTATCCAGTGGTATTGTGTGGTTACTGTTCCGTGAAGTATTTTGAGAAGGTTTTATGTGTTTTATTGTTATTACAATAATTTATTTAGATGCACTTTCGCATTGTAAGTTTTAAATAATATTATCTAATTAATACTAATTACGAGTATAAATGGCACGTAGTCACGAAGACAAAGTAGAAATGATATTTTACTTTCGGGATTTTGAATGAAAATTATCATGAGGCAGAAAGGCGGTTTAATTTGGCACACCTGATAGACCTGTGACAAGGAAATACTTAAGAACTTTAGTAAATAAATTCCGAGAATTTCGTTCCATCCAGAGATGCCCCACGCTCAGGTCGGCCTCCTTTAGGCGGTGACAAACAGTTTGAAATTGTTGCACAATTTGTTGAAGATCCGCAGCAGTCCACCAGATTAGTAGCAAATCTTTGTGATGTTTCCCAAATGTCTGTGGTAAAGTTACTGAAAAAAAAATTTCACGCCTATAAAATTAAGCTTAACCATGAGTTAAACGAAGACGATCCAGACCGTCGTCTACAATTTTGTGAAGAAATGGAAGCACTAATTTCTGTTCATCCATTGCTTGTTCGAAACGTTGTGTTTAGAGATGAATTGCAGTTTTGTCGTCAATGGAGATGTGAACAAACACAACTGCAGGTACTGGGACACAGAAAAATCCCCATGTTTTCCGTGAATCTCACACCCAGTACCCAGAAAAAGTTAATGTTTGGGCCAGGATTTTTGGGAATCACATTACAGGACCATTTTTTATTAATGGAAATCTCTCAATGGTAAACTGTATTTGGAAATGTTACAAGAATCAATTTTTCCTGCATTAAATACTGTTATTAGGGAGATTCAACATGAATTTGAAGAAGAAATCGTTCATTTCCAGCAAGGATGGTCCCCCATCACATTATCATCGTGCTGTACGACATTTCCTGGGAACTCAGCTACGTGGTCAGTGGATTGGTAGGCGTGGTGTAATAGAATGGCCTGCACGGTCTCCGGACCTTACACCCGTGGACTTTTTTCTATGGGGTCAAATAAAATCCGCAATTTACAAAACACCAGTAGCAAACCTTGAAGATTTAAGAAACAGGATTATTAATTCTTGCAACCAAATACCACCTCAGACTTTCCAAAACGTCAAAGAGGCGTTCACCCTACGCTAATCTCACTGCCAAATAGTAGGGGGGCTTCAGTTTGAACATTTGATTTGACTTCGTGACGTGGTGAGTTATTAAAATTGTTTTGGTAATACTGGCTATTATTTCAGATTAGGAAAGAGATAGCAATCTCTGGTTTTCCACCAATATTTAAGTTTTTTCATGGTTTTTAAAATGAGGGGTCACTTGATAGGGTTTACATTTGAAATTTTTGGGTTGCCCCCAAAATTTCGCATTTTTGGGGGACAAAAAAAAATTTCAATATCATAAAACGAAACTTCCAATCCATACTGCACCACTACCCAAAGGATATCTTCTTATATTACCTATAGAAAAAAATAGAGGGGGGGGGTCCTGACTTTATATTCACCCTGTATATGAAAAGAAGAGGTGCTGAAGCTTGTATACAGCCGTTTTTTGTTTTTAGTTACTAGTTGTCATAGAAAGGATTATAAAGGTTTTCATCTACAAAAGTTAATAAAGCTAAACAAGAAGCTTTTATTATATTTGCAAAGAAGAAAAAATTAAAATACAACAGCTTATACTTTATTATACAATCCTTTGAAACTTATTACTGACCGAATATCCATTCTGCTTAAGTAGTAAAATACAGTAAGAAAATACATGTCGTTTCATTATATCATGAAACAATGTAGGGACAATGTATACGACAATGCAGGAACAGTGAAGTCGTAGAACTGAGGACCGGACACAGACAGATAACTAAAAGGCAAAACTTTGTAAAGTGGTCGCAAACTGGAGAACTAACTTTGGAAGGGAAATCTGATAAAGAGCTGAATAAAGCTGGGCAAATCTATGTTGTGAACATGCTTTAAAGTTTTTTATGGAATTATAGACAACGAAGTACACCAGTCACTTTTAACATACAGCACGTATGGCGTCTGAAACTTACTATACGAACCTAAATTGGGTAAATGATTTTTTTAAATTCTCATCTTCGTACTTTTTAATACTTAAATATTGAAGTTTAATTAGTTTGAAGATAATAAAATGCGATTGGAGGAGTATTTATTGTATATTTAAAATTAATCACATCCCACAGAGATATCATTATAAACTGTGAAAACTGTGTTCGGTTTAACATTGTTTTTTTTTTTTTAGTAAAATCAAGATGGCTGCCAGTACGAAAAACTAAGAAATAAAGGATCACTAAGACATGACTTTCTCTCAAATAATAATAATACTTTTTTGAGTCTCGCTGTATGTATTTCTGTTTTTATTTCGTTTACTTAAGAAAATTCAATATCAATAAGCACAAATATGCAACATGGTTCTCTAATAAATTATATTGTTACTATTGTATTTCTGATAATATAATATTTCGGGTACTTGTTTGAAAAGCATACTAATCATCATTCTTATCGAAATGAAAACGAAATAAACAAGTATTGAACTAAGATGAGAAAAAAATGGAAGCAAAACAATTGTATTATGTAGAAATGTCAAATAAAAAACCTATGATATTGTGGTCGATTTCTGGCAACTTCAGATTGAATTATTGAGTTCAATGGATCAGAATTCATTACGGTTATAATGACATGTAACATATTAAGATATTCTACATAATATGTTTTGTAACGGTTGCTTGTTCTCAAAAATGTAAAACACACAAATAACAATAAATTATTATAAGTGAGAGCTGATTGAAGTGCTGATGGCCGATGGTCAAAGCTTCGATATAAAATAAAGATAGAGCGCAAGTTTATGATCTGTCTATGAACTTTGACCACTGAAATGTTTGTAAATAGCCAACAGTTGACTTTGATGTAAACCGATTCTACTTCTTATTTTGTTTTACAATATTATGTCAAAGACCAGAGGCCACGGAGTACGGTCAGAATAAAGGTAAATAAGGGATTAGTGTATCCTTAAAAAATAACGTTCTCTATACAACATTGATATGATTGTTTATCATATTGAGATATTAAAAGTTTTCTGAGATGGGTTTGTTATAATTTACTGATGACAAATTTCTCCATAAAATCATTTTTCTTATGATATCCCTTGCTAAGACCTTGACTCGAATTAATTATCTTGAATACCATGTATAATCTCTCCGGATATATCAATATTTTTATTCAGATTTACGTATTTTAAGCATATATAATAAATACAGTGTAATATGACAATAACAATACTTCTGAAAAGATGAGTTAAACAGAAATAAAAATCATTTTCGTAATGACGTGATTCTCCGTGTTCGGAATGCATACATTGTTTACTATGTCCTGTATAAACACTGTTTTTCAATATGCTTTAGCCATCCTGTTCTTTAAGTAATCTTGGATATGACTAAAAGTCTTTTCTTCACATAACATTGAGATTTCTTTTTCAAAAAGTGGCAGGTGATGAGTGGTAAGTACACAACCAGCAGCAAATATTCTTTGGTGAATGAGTTTCCCCTTAAACTTCTGGCTTCTGGAGTATGTTGTGCTTTTGAAAAGCCTGCCAACAAGAGTTTCGGGGATTCGTTTATAAGTGTCTTGTGTTATAGCAGTGTCCTTCTCTGATGCTTCTGTTCAAACAATTTACCCCATTTAATCAGTTCAATGTAGACTTTGAGAGACAAAACATACACCTCTTGTTGAATGTCACACGAGCTTTTAATGATCTTTAATATACAGACTAAAGTAAAACTTTCTGCAGATCTTCTCAATGTGAGAGTTTTATAAGATCATTTTAACTCGAATTCCTAGGTTTTCGGTTTAATTGTCATAAGTTTATAGACCTAGGACTCGCTACAAATGTGCTCCTAGGGTTTTTTACATAAAATACGTTATATTAATACCAATACTAGTTAATTTTTCTTAAAATAGTAATTTCTGTGTCATCTGGATTCTCTTTAAGGAGGAGATTTCTTTTATGCATTTTTGTCCTATATTATATTTGCCCGTTTTAGCACATGTTGTAAATTTAAGTTTTTGTAATGTTGTATTTCAAGATAAGTTAAAAGTAAGTACAGTGATTCCTATTTTCAGAAAGTTTTTATCCTTAAAACTAGATAATCTGCGCCCAATTAGTCTGTTATCTGTATTTTCTAAAATTTTTGAGTAGTTAGTAGTTAGTAGAGTAGTTTTAAGAACATAAATTCGTTCAGCACTAATCAGTACGGTTTTCAGGAAAGGTAGATCCACGGAAGATGCGCTCGTGGGTTTAACTGACTTGATATATGCTGGAATGAAGGAAGGAAATAGATCTGTTTTATTTATAAATTTTAAAAAAAAGCCTTTGACCTATTAAACCACGAGACTTTGCTTTGCAAGTTGGAGACCGAAGGTGTGAGAGGGATTGCGCTTAAATCGTTTCGCAGTTTTTTTTCTGGTCGTGATTAGCGTGTTCGTGTGGGTGAATGTCTAAGCTCAGCGTTACCGGTTAAGCTAGGTGTTCCTCAGGGTTCTGTCATCTCAGTGACTCATTTTTTTGGTTTTCATTAACGATTTTTTGGAGTTAAACCTCAATGGAAAATACCAAAAATGCCAAATGCTTTTGCTGATGACATTGCACTTTTTTACCGTCATAAAAGTATTGAAACACTTTCTGAAATTCTAACTGACGATCTGCATACATTAGACATTGGTGTGAAGTAAATGCAATGCAAATAAATATTAGCAAAAAACACATGTACATTTTGATTTTAAAGGTTTAATTTTTCTAGTTTAAAGTATCATATCAGTCGTTGTTGTGAGATTAGCTATAATAATAAACGATTAATAAAGAGAAGGAATTCAAATATCATGGAATAATAGTTTTAGATGAAAAACTTAATTGGGAATAACATACAAATTCCTTACATTAAACACTTAAATCTTCGGTCAGAAAATTTTACTTTGTCAGAAATGTTTGCTCAAATCATTTGTTAAGAACGTTGTATTTTGCCTTAGTTTATTCCAGATTACAGCATGGGGCGGTGCATGTAAATATCTCATTCCAAAATTACATATTGTTCACAAACAACTCTTTACGAATTACTTTCCTTTGTTTAATTTAGTAAACAATTTGTCCATTCAGCATATTTATATCTATAAAGTCCATAGGTTATTTTACCAGAGAAGCGGAAATATTGAAACTAATAATCTAAAAGATTATAAGTATAAAATGCTTAACGCGTAATACAAATCTTAGAATATTTAGAACTCCAAAAGTATATAAATCGTCGTTTAAATGTTCATTTCGTCATAGTGGTCCTACGTTTTTTAATAAGCTACCCTTGTCAATCAAAGAATCAGTAGGTCTAAGAACTTTTAGCAGCAAGGTAAAAATATGGTTGTTTTCCTTAAGTACTTTTTAATTATATTTATATTATTATGTAGAACAAAAAAATTCAAAACTATATTTTTTTTTAAATATTTTTGATATATTTTTATCAATTTTATGCTTTGCTAACTATATCAGTGTATTTGTGGCTGTATATTTTAATGTGTTTGTAGAGTACTACAAATAACAGACGTCACAGTGCGCGGCTCTGTGTCATTTCAATTGCAAATCTGGACTCTAGATTTTGTGTTTTTTTTTCTGGTGACCTGGCCACAATACTTGTAAACTTGGCGAGTTCTTATTCCATTAAAAGAGTTTTTGTTTTTTTATTGTAAAAAAATGCTGGAATGAATCATTATTTAATTATTTCAGTTTGGGTTTTCGATCTTCCCATGTTGCTGACTTGTTATTATAATTCGATTTGTTAAGTTTTAAAAACTTCTACATAGCTGCATAAGTTATTTTGTTTTTTAGTTAGAAGGAATATTTTAATCTCTTTTTATCTTAAATTTATCTCCATTAATAAGCGATCTACTAAAACGCTACAAAAGTTAAAACAGGTAAAACCTAATCATATAAACTTTGGGAAATGTGCTGATTATAAATTAACATTTTAGTCATTGTATATATAAATCACTGTACCAAATTGTGGAAGTATAAACCTTTATTTTGCATTAACAATTGGTTAGACTAAAACTTGCCATAACGCATCGCTTTCCCAACGGACTACATAGTGTTGAGCATATCATGTTGTTGCTCATATTATGCATGGACTGATATTATTTTAACATGAATACACTCATGTGTTGTGTGTTTAGGTTAGAAACTCATAGTGATAGCAATCTTAACATTTGAATATAAACATATATAAACAATATTATAGTGTTATAAATCAAGGCTTAAAGCGCCATTTCTTTATTTGTTCCGTATACAAACAAAAAGTTACTGAAATATTATGTATAATCAATCATTCCTTGAGTTTTAGGGTTTGACCAGTTTCAGTCCTGGTATATCCAGTTTAATTTTGTATTACATTAAATTCAAATAACCGTATTGTCTTCAACATGATTTTGTTTGTTTCGTTTGTTATTTTTTACTAATTACAAAGTTGCAGCTTTTTAGTAGAATATTTGAACGGTTTTTGTATCTAGGCCAAATACAAAATGGTATAAATAACAATATATATTTTAGATCTATCTTATTACATATTTTAAATTACTAACTACGTGTGTTTTTAGAACTAATAGTAAGTAATATTTAAAAAAACTATTATTGTCAACTTACAAACCATGTTATTGCTTCCACACATAGTTAATTTACTAGATATATGACTTTTATTTACATACACCACTATATTCCATGGGCATGACTGCAAGATTGTAAAAAATCACGTTATAATGGAGTCCATAAGGAAATATTATCAAAGTCGTTCCCTATTTCTCCTCACCCCAAGTTATGTCTACTGAAGGTCTGGGACTAAAATTGTTATTAAACAATCGTGAAACCAAATGTACGACTGTAAAATTTGGCTAAAACGGGTGTGTACCAGTAAGACTCATAAATACAAGTCCAGACACCTATTTCATAAATTTTTTCACTGAATTGACTAAGGCGACTGCTGCTATTTAAATTTTGATACAATAAGAAATCTATGCGCGTTCCTAACGTTTCTAATTTTTATTATATTTGGTCCTAAAATATATATATATATTTACACTCACTTGGGAAAATAGAAAGTTCAAGGTTAACCAATAATATTCTCTGTTACCAGTTTAAAGATCTATACATACTCTTATCATTACAACATACAGCGGGAAAAGCTTTAAATATACAACATACAAACGTTTAAATATAAAATATAAATCTGGTCTTATTTTGAATATTGTTGAACTTAACCCTTTTAAATACCCTTTCTAATATTGTTGAACTTAACATTTATATAACGCCTCTCTGTGATATTCATTCCTTTTATTACAGGTGGTTTATAAATAATCTTATTCATTTATAGGGATTCCTTACCGTGCCAAAAGTGACATAACAACTTACTAACGAAATAAACAGTTTACAAACTCTCAGTAAAAGCCACTTCGAAAGCGACAAAAGCCAAGTGACTATCTCGACAGTCACTCCAGTATATTTACATCGTTATTAATTTTTATCCTATATGGATCCTGAATATACACCTAAGTGATATGTGAAAATGAGATGATCAAAATAAATGCAAGCGATACAGTTTCAACCGCCATAAAAGAATTTGGTCTTATATCTTTATATTTTTAAACTTTTTTGTTGAACGAAGGTTTGGCTGTAGACAAACTCAACGTAATCACCACGATCACTATCAGTATAATCATAATACGGATTGGTGAGTTAATTCATTTGATTAGGGACTCCTTTATATTTATTACAAACATCTATAAAAATATTATACAAATGTGTAGACATAAAGTAAATGAGACGTTAGACCCTGCCTCTTTGGTCAACGTACATTACATGTATAAGGTATCGGAATTTGCTTTAAGACTGGGAACAGATTTTGAGGAAGATAAATTAAACTCAGATAATACTGGGATAAATGTACTAAATATTTACGTTACACTTTGCAGTATAGTAGATAGGTACATATTTTCATGCACTAGTCTTTAATGATAGTAAAACATTTTACAGAAACTTGTACAAGTTGTCATATGACCTGAAACAAACTCGTTAGAAGAATTTAAAGAGGATTATCAAGCAACGTAGAGTGTGGCTGTTGTTTGGATCGGTGAAACGCTGAGCGATCCTGTCCTTGCAAGCAGTGCGCCTGCCCGGCCATTGGTTAGAGGGCTTCTTAGCCCTAACTCCCCCTAGTAAAATAAGAAAACTTTACTTTCTATTATAATCTGTACTTTTCAATTTTAAATGTAAATTTATAAAAAAACTGGTGAGAGTGTGTAATTCCTGTAAATAGGTCTGATAGGATAAATAATAGTTTTATTCAGAGAAATGATGTTGCTAGTGCCGAGTAATTTTATGAATCAATGAATATAACCATTTCCAATTTTACCATTATTATGTTTGGCAACACATTATCACCTCAGAATGACATTTATCTGGTCACTTAAGCACTTTATCAGAAATGTAAAATTAAAACTCTGACCACAATGAGCAATGCGACTCGCACATACATAACCTCGAAATCATACCTTCCAATTCACAATCTGATTTACAGTCATAACCGTTCAACATACCTGTCAAACATATATGGTGATTTATCGTCTCGAATCCCTAACAAGAAAAAATTAGAACAATTTTCGTTGACTCTCCGGATTTTTCTTATCGACTCACGCAAAACGATTGTAATTTAGGCTTATTACCTCTTATTATACATTTTATTAAAAAACTGTCGCGGTAAAAGTGATTAGATTTACCTGTAATTTAACGACAAAACTCTTGACTGATCTACACTGATTATTTTTAAGAGTTAAACTTGTTTATTATTACTGAATATTATTTAATACTATAGTCTAATAGGACTCACATAGGTGTTTATTATGTACGTTTAGCCATGTAATAAACAAATTTACATCTCTTGTAAAATGCATATTTACTTACAGGGTGTGAAATTAATATGTATATTTACTAGTTTTAAATTTAATATTAGCCTTTAGTTTAAAGTACTTTAATGTTGTATATTATGTCTTATAGGATTTTTGGAAAATTATCTTCAGCCTTGTACCACAAGAGTTATGACAAGGTTCAGAGATGAACTTACACACAAAGGCTAGTACATGGGATGTAATTACTTTTCAATAAACACAGTCATACAATTACTTGATCTTGTACTGGATTTTGAGTTTATTTGCGATTCAACAAACGATTCAACATTGTTGTTCTCGTAATTGAATGTAGATTTTTATGTTGTATGTTTGAAGTTGTCAATGATATTTATGTTTTTAACTACTGGAACTCGCTATATAAATGTGGATACCAGCTTGGGACATACACTTACCGGCTTCATTATCTGTACTTCCTAATGACCTCATAAAGAAATTAATTTTTATGTAAGCCCTCGCTACCATCAACAGGCAGAATAACATAAATTGTCGGGGTTTTCAACTAATATAATGAATGGTAAGGCTTTTACTCTTAATGGAAATTATTATTTGTTCCACTCTCTTGCTAATACAATGTTATGTTATTGGACTATGGCATAGAGTTTTCTTTACGTAACTGATTTTATAACATACTCTTATGTGAACTGTATTATTCATACTTGATAATAATAATTACAAACAAGTAATAAGTCGTTGATTAAGTACATGCTACTTGTACATGAAGACTCGTTTGTTTTATATTTTTTACTTTCATTAAAACTGGAAATCCTAATCCCTTTGAAGCGTTTAATTTGATCAGTATCAAGTCGCTGGCCTCTGCGATGATTTAATAAAACAGAGTAGGGAGGAGAGGCGATATATTACAAGTCGGTTGGTACTGACAAAAGGTGGTGGTCACAGACAGGATTAGAACCTGCTAATTCTAACTTAGATCCAAAGTCCGAGGCTTTAGACCGCTCGGGAACCGACTCTTCCAATAATACATCTAAGCATTATTTTTATTTTTAAATCCTATTGACTGTCCTATCTTTTGGTAAGTGGTTATCAATTCGCAGGTTTTTCCAAAATTTGATTTAATTTCACTATATCTGTATAATGTAACACTAAATACATCCGTTTAATTGGTTTGCATGTCCAGACAGGAGAGACATATTTTAAATTTTTGCTTTAACATTTCGCATTTACAGTGGGTCCTTTTTAGTGCCAGATTTTCCCATTTTATATAAGAATCTGAACCCATGTTTGATCACATAGTCCAGTTCGTTTAATACTTTCTGCGCAGGTTTAAATGCTTAAACTATTTCGTAAATCATAATATAGCTAAATATGTGTCATTGATATTTTTTCTTTTAATACAGATAATGTTCAAGTCACATTTACACCACGTGCATGTTGCATACGCGCGCTTAAACCTCCAGAGATCATCGCTGTTAATACAATGTAATCGACCAATAAGTGCAAACAAATAATACTTGATACACAATATTAAATTTACAAGAACTTGTCGTGTACTTGCTAACAAAAAAAAAAACAAAGAAACGGTGAGCAGTAATACAGAACCTAGCGGTGTAAATTACATGATAAATAAAAAAACTTAATTCCAGCAGTTGATCACTTATCCTAGGCAGGAACACGGGTTCAGCAACTGCATAACTTAACAATATTGTGACACACAGTTCTTGCCTCTCTGATTTCTACTAGTAAACTGTATCAGGCTTTAAAACTTTATTACTGTCTATAGACTACGTACTCTTTATATACAGCTGTGTAAAGAAGTATTCCTATACAGAAAAATCTCAATCACTTGTGTGGAAAAATATAAGTTGTATAGTATCTTAAACACTGTTATATAATCACGTTTAACCACAGTTACTACAATTCGACATTGTCTGTAAAGTACGAAACCTCAGGTACTTTTTATTCCAAGATGCTTTTTTTCAGAAAATCGAATCCAGTCTGGATCCTGTATATATATACAAAATACTTTTGATGCAATTTACTATTATTTAAAAACTTAAGCCGCAATTAAATCTATGACTTTACCACATAATAAATTTCAACATGCTATGGGTGGGAGCCAAAAGCTGAAATTCAAAGATATTGAACCAGAATTCGTATTCCTATTCAAAATAAAATGTTATAATATAAATTATGATAAATAATTTTTATAAGGATGAGTTAAATTAATACCATACACACGTTTAACTTAAAAGGTAGGCCCATTTTTAACTGTATAATTATGTTGCTTTGTGTAGTCGTTGTAACATCGACTGAATTGTTTGGATTAAATTTTCTCTGTTGATATCTCATATTTTTAGAGCCCTATAGCATTATAATATGCTAAGAGACATAAAAATTAATCATATAAATTTAATAATATGTAAAAATTTAATACAGTCTTAACTATTATGTATACTTCAAGGATAAACATTCTTTCATTAATTAAAATGTTCAATAGTTACCAAAACATTTATTGTTTTATTTATCAATTTTATTACATAGTTTGTTTAATTTAGCAAAGCCATAAACCATGTATTGATCATAATTTGTATGCAATTATTGTGGCTATAGGGAACATTTCAATTGAAATAATTTTGTCATGGTTTATTATGGACCAATTCTAGTAAATACAAAAATATTTTGTAGCGAAAAATAAATTAATAATTTAAATCTTGTACTAAAATTAAACTAAATGAGAGCATGTTTTAGTTTTTTCGTGATAATCATTAAATGCCTCCCTTTTCTAATTACTCAGGACATTTACATATATACTGGTTATGTGTGTGAACCACATACAGGATGATAACATAAATATATAAAGAAGATTAGTCTGAAACGCATGCTTATGCTAGTATACGGACCGTTTTTCTAGTGCCAGATTAATATTTTTAAACAAGAAACTATGATTATTTTGGCAAAGAAATAAAAATAGTAATAAAGCAGTTTTTATTTCGTATAATGTCAACACCTCCTCTGAGACTTGTTACTGGCCTAATTTTCATTGTGATAAAGCACTAAAAAATAGAAAGAAAAGAAAAAAACGTAACTTTATTATTTAATGAAACACCGATGAGTTCGATGTTTAAGGAAAATGCAGGAACAGTGAAGTCGTAGAACTAAGACCGGACACAGACAGACAAGCTGGGCAGAACTTTGTAAATTGGTTCGTGAACTGAAGAACTAACTTCGGAACGGAAATTTGATACTGAGCTGTATGAAGCTGGACAAATTTATGTTGTGGACATGCTTTGTAGTTTTGCCCGGAATTAGAGACATCGAAATACACAAGTTATCTTCTTCAGTCTACACTTATTTAGTATGTATATTACTATAGAAGCATTTTATATTCAAATAATATTATTTATTTTTACGTTCATACTTTATTAAAACTTAAACAAGAAGTTTTAAACACGTTTATAACAATCTAAAATGTATTCTGAGGCGTTTTTACTGTGTATTGAAAAATGAGTCACCTCCAATAATTCTATAATTACATAAGGAGCGTGAAGTGTTTGAGGTGTAATATTGTTTTTTTTAGTTAAAATCAAGATGGCTGCCAGTACAATTGTTCTAATGTACACTAATAATTCAAGGAACATTAAAACACCACATTTTCTCAATGTATCCCATTGTTTAAGTCAAATTGTTGTGTTTTCCATTTTGTGTATTACTTAATTAAGAATATTCAACAACACCAACAATTACTAATAAAAAACATGATTGACAAGTGAAAACTAAATTATCAAGAATTTTATGAAGGAGAAAGAGTAAGACAATTTTAAGGAAATTAATTTTATTATTTGGAAATAACAAATGAAAAATTAAAAAAGTACACATAAACAAGTATCAATTATCTCTAAACTGCAGGTTTAGTTATTCTGTTGATTGTTTCAGAATACAATTATGTATAATAATACAAGTAATAGATTTTGATACTCTTCAAAATATTTTCTGTGAGGGTTTGCTTTCACTCAAAATGTGAATGCACACGTGACAACAAATATCAAACTGTGAGAACTGAATGGTTATACAATGGCCTCGTGGGTTAAGGCGTCGAAGTTTGTCTATAGTTACATAAAGAATATGTTAAAATTCGGTCTATGAACACTGATAGGTAGTTTACTGTTGACCTTGCACTGAAAATTATTATTCTTTAAATAACGATGTTTTGTTTATAAACTTTTGAAAATCCTGTACTGAATCAACTCTACGCCTTATTCTATTTCACAAGATTATTTTAAAGATAAATGGGGCATTTGTACAGACAGATATTTAATATTTAACTTCGTACACTCTGTAAAAACGTGTGTATAATTGAAAATAAACTGATGATAAATCAATTTTAAAACATTTATAAGTTTTCTCGGTTGGATTCTTCTAAAACTAATGTTAAATTTTCATAAAATTCTTTGTTGCTAATAAAGAAAAACTAATTCTTTGTGCAATGAACTATTTGTTGTGTGTTTGGAACTCCTACATTGTGTAATATTTCCAATCTATTTGGCTTCATTGTTTGAGGATAAGCGGGTTGACTTGCAACTCGATATTTATTCCTCTAGTAAAAATAAGCTTCTGGGTTGTGTATCCGTAAATAAGTGAAATTATTACCGATGCTAGTTAATTTTCCTGACAACACCTTTGATATGTTTAGAGTCATGACGAATACCTTGGAGGAGTAGATTCCTTGGATTTTGTTGCTACTTGCCTATTAATCAAATCCTTGTTGAAATCCAACAGAATAACACAGACAATTCATATTTAAGGTAATCTATTAATGTGTAACTTATTACGAGATTAAATTAGTATTTATTATTCTATTCAGCATAACTCTTATAGCTATGAACTTTCAATACAGCTTCTGCTTGTTTTCATCTTTGTTTACCTACCTTTTTATCTTTGAGGCAGTGGGTACTATAGATTTATCGATGTTTATATTCAGTATCCGTAACTATCTAGATTTAGGCATAGGTTCAGTTGTTTCAGTGAGCATACAGCACGAAGGATATGAGGGAGGATGAGAAGGAATCGCTCATGAGTCTCATTAGCGCTTTGAGTAGAATAATGCAATCTTTTCTTAGCTAGTGTGTATTTAAATTATTTAGACTATTCCATGTAAAATGTTTGCGTGACGGTGAGTGGTGGGGTTGGGAATTAGTTTTATTGAAATTTAACTATAAATTGTTTTTATAGTATATGGTACGAAAACTCAGTATTGGTGAATTTAGATTGTCATTTGTATTTGGGTTGAGGACTTCACCATGATTGCAGAGGATCGTACATTGGATTCCTACAACAGCTCTTACAGGACAAAGAATTAATTACTTTCAGTATCAATTGTTAGGTGTTCATCAGCGGTTTTAACACTAACCCTTGGTACACGTATCAGAAAAGTACTGTAGTACATAGCAATAGAATATACTCCAATGCCAAAACAACCAAACTAGAGATTTATTAATTTTCTAGCCATCATTCGTACATTCATTAAAACTTTGACAATGATTTTTCTATCCTAAACAGTTAGATTTGTATTACGGACTGAACTGTTATCTGTTTTTCAATATGGTTAAAGCTTCATCATCAGTCAGGTTGTGTTACAGTATGGCTGGCGTCATATTGGAGGTTGTGTGTACGTTATTAGCTCCTGCGTCACTATTTTTCTATAAACGTTTCCTTTATTTGTATTTCACTGTCAATAGCTAATTAAAACTACAGTAATGCAACTTTTAAATATCTACATTTGAAATGAAGTATTTAAATGTATATAGTGATTTAAATTCTAGCTTATGTAGCTGTATTTCATGAGTGTACGATTTTTCTGAAGTACAAGTTATTTAAATAACTTATTCCCTTTGTTTATTATAATCACAAACTACCTCACAGTCTATGTGTGGTTAAGATAATGACTAAATATGTAAACACACCACGTATATTGACTATCGCCAGCCTAGCTGCATTTTGTGAATATTCCATTGCAACTTCCATGATATTTGAAAGACTTATACAAAAGCTAGTAGAGTTAACACAGCTCAGGACCAAATTCTTGTATCGAACCTGTTAAATTTTCCAAATGACGCGATACTTATCACGTGCCAAGTGCCTGATGGCGGCTTACTCATAGTGTTTAAGGTTATTGGGTGGTGTACGTGGAGCGGTGAATATTCAGCTCATTCTATTCTGTAAGGTTTTGTAGGGTTGGTTTAGTTTAAGATTAAGTTTGTGACATACTATGAGCAAGGGTTGCTGTGAGAGGATTTAATAATAGGGTTAGATTGGCAGTACAAATACCCTCAAATGAACCAACACATTTATTTGTGACAACATTTCATTAAATTGATTAATTGATTTGCGTCAATCGACATATTAAAACACAAACCTTAATACCTTAATACTTTGAAAACATGTTTGATATTAAATTATTCATTACAATTTATTTTAAATTTAATTCATTATAACATTTACTAGTAATTTTGTAGTGTTGCAATAATAATGAGTTCATGGACTAACATGAGAAACTTTCTTTAAAATAGCTAAACATTTACATAAATTTACATTTTCGAAATTGTGAACATTTAAATAGATATGGAATTGAAAATGATTAATGAACCCTAAAATATACTAAGTTCTGAAAATTACTTACATTTTATTTCACATCACACTTATTACGCCTAGAGATATTTTTCCGCACACGAACACAAACACTCCCGAACTTCACTTTACGAATTCCCGTCCTCGACTTCCACCTCTCCTCCTTGTTCTTCAGTTTTGATGTTCTTCTCCCGCCAGCTCATTGACCACGCCTCTGCCAAATCTCTCCATCATAATTGGTGAGTAACAATTTTCCATATCAGCATGGCTGTCCCTTACATTGTCGCACGGTTTTTTACAAATAAGCATTTCCTGTTTGTTCACCATCGGCCGCGTCTGGGCGGATGTGCGTATCTACTTACATCCGGAGGATGTTTGTCTGGAATTGCAATACGAGACTTCCTTTCCAGCAACTATCTGTACATCTTATTCTATGAATTTTATTTTACTAATAATACATATGTCTTACATTCCCCTGGCTTAATGACGATTCTACCTACGAATCGTACTTATAGTCTAATTAAGGTTATCCATTTGGTAGTCACGTTCATGTACTGTAGGCTTCAGGAAATTTTATTTTGATGTTTTTAATGTGGATTGAAGTAGAGGTCTATAAAAAGAAGTAGTGTTATTATAGAAGTCCAGGCTAATAAAATGTACAAAATGAGTTCCATGTTGTTTACTATGTTTTTGTCGTCGTGCTTTAGCTGGAAGTGGTGTTGTCTTTGTAGATTGTGAACAAAGCAGGTGAATGCTCAGGTAGCTCGGAAGAGTAGGTATTGTTGTTGTGTTGAGAATGCTGTGTAGACATCTTCCTTGTTGTCTGCCAAGTCATGTATTTGGTGTTCTGTCGCAATGTCACAACACCATTCGAAGAAATCTCCGACGAACGTGAGCGATCTTCTGTTTCTATCTGGTTGCTGTCTTTGGATGAATGGGAGGTGTTCTGCTACCATTTGTTGATGTATGAGGGTTTCTAATGTGGAAAGGTTGCTCTGTATCTTGCAATAGGTTTGAGATTTATTGAGGTTTTAGGGCAGAAAATTTAGAGAGGGTTCGTTTTTTAGGTAAATTTTGCTGTGTGTTGAAAGGAATTTTGTATAATATAGGGATGGAACTGGTATAAGGTAGTGTCTGGGACATTGGAGTGAAGTACGCTCCTTTGAAGATTTGTACTAGAAAGCTTATTGGGTTCTTCTGTGTTGTAGGTTGATGTGCTGGCAAAGGTGGTTGAAAGAGGCATGGCAAGTGCTGTGAGTAGTAGAAGGAAGTGCTGTGAAGACTTCATTTTTCTCGTGGGTGGTCGGGATCGGTTAGAGTGCTGTAGACTGGTGTCTTGTAGATTGGTGTCTTGTAGACTGGTGTCTCAGGTTTTTAGTTGGCTTTTTGGTGTCGTAATTCTAAAACTAAATATCTACAGGTTACATATACATTTCAGGTTAATATTTTATAATTAATACACATTTATGTCTAAGGTTTTTATTTACAGAAATCTTTTAATAACCTCTCGATGGTGTGTCGTATTTCCCTAGCTCTATGTAATAATGTTTTTACTAAGCATCTTAATCTTTAGTGTTCTTAAATAAGGTTCGAAATTATGTTATTTTATCATATTACAAAACGATACTACGCACCTTTGTTTCTGAGGAATATGTAATATCCCTTCTTTGTGCTTATTGTCCATAGTCATTATTATGATCATAATATATGTTGCCTAATCAAGGCTGTATAGTTTGTTAATGAGCAATATTGCTGTGCTAATACATACTATGTTAAATATATGTTACTTTCCTTCAATGTTAGATTAGCTATGTAATAATTAAACATGTTATATAAGTTCATTTACATGTCATATATTGAAGTATTTGTTTATCCTAGGATTATATAATATAGAACATGTATGTCTCTTTCTTTGAGATGCATCTCAGGAAAATTGAGTCCTTGTAGGGTATATTATGTTAACACTGCTATCTACTAACTTAAATAAATATGATATATGTAGTATACTTTATCATATTTTATATTCTTTATTACTAGGCTATGTATAGACGTATCCCTCAGGTAAGTATAATATGTACGTTGTGTCAAGTTAGAGTACGCTTTGTTATTGCAGTAAACGAGTACGTGGGAAACATTACTTGCATAGTAAGCTGTCTGAACCACCAGGGCCCTTGGCGACCCAGGACCGCTGGTACAAGGCAATGCCCCCTAGTCATAGTCACAACATAGTCGGTGTAGTATAGCGTGGGAAGTTAGTTGAGTTAGCAGAAAACTTATCTGCCTGGGAGACATACCAGAGTCACGGTCAAGTCTTACTAGCCAGTCTAAGTACGGTTACCGTGGGTTACAGGCTCTGCTCGTGTCGTGTCGTGTGTGCTGTGTTAGTGTCCTGTGTATTGGGATTATCTATACCAATATCTTTGGTACGTGTAACCTATCACTTAATCAGTAATTACAGTAAAACCTCACATTAAAATACAAAGTTAGGCGTTTTTAATTTTCTAAAACTTTTATGTCTTTATTCTCTATCGTTTTCCGACACAACATCGAGATTTTAATATACATTTTTACTTCTTTTAGACTTACTTCAGTGACTCTCAAGGTTATATAAACGTTATAATGAATCATTCAAACCGTAATCAAGTTAACCGGTCTCTCAACTCCTGGAGTATAATACCTATTCTTTAAAGCGATTCTTGCGTGACTATGTGGTAGCTTTTTAACCTCATATATTATGAAAGTATTGCGAAGATACTTTTCACTCTCTTCAAATTTTTCTACAAGGCAGTGAGTGCATAGATTGTTCATGCAGGTGATGTTCATGAGAAATATTGCATATATTATTCTTGAATATTTTATTATTGCTCAAGTCCCTTCATATTTGTTTAATATTCCCTTATAGAATAATTTCATTCTAGCAACATGTATTGGTTGTTCTGTTAACCTTCCCCTGTGGTAAATTTCTACTGCATATGTCACTTCGTTAATTTTTTTCTTGACAACGAAAGGACGCCTCTAAATGGTGTTTTGAAATTTACTATATTTTTTTGTGTGGTCTTTCGGGAAATGGACCAAGACTTCATCGCCGGGGTTTAAATCCAAATGAGTTTTGTCACGGTCAAAGTATTTCTTTTGCGCTTCCTGGGCTTTTTTCATGATTTTTGGCATATCTTTGCGTATTTGCTCTAAAATTTCTTATATTTTCCAACACCATTTTTTCGGGATTAACCTGTAAATATATACAATCAGACGGTAAGTTAGCTTCGTAACCAAACATGAGGTAGTGCGGTGTGTAGCCTGTTGAAATGTTTACAGACGTGTTGTAGGCAAAGGTAACTATTTGTACGTATTTTGACCAAGTTTGGGGTTTTTCCACAACGTAATGAGATATTGCCTTGATTAGCGTGTGTGGTTGTATTTTTCAACCGCACCTTGTACTTGTGACATATAAGCAGCGCCTGGCCTTTGTTCAATCCCGAGTGCATTTAGTAACTGTGAAATTACAGAATTCATAAAGTGCGTTCCTCTGTCATGATTAATAATTCTAGGAAATCCAAATGTGCAGAATAGATTTAATAATTTTTGCGCTACTGTGTTCGCATCTGCATTTCTACAAGGGGTTGCAAATGCCATTCTAGTGCAGGCATCGGTTGCAACTAGGATATATTTGTAACCATTACTTTGTGTAATATTACCTACAAAGTCTATTGTTATTCTGTCAAAGGGTTTTATGGAGGGTGGAATAGGTTGTTGTAGGCCGTAATTTTTGTTCGTTTTTGGCCTACGTAGTTGACATTCTTCACAAGATTTTGTATATTGGAGGATATCACGGTACATATTCGGCCAGTGATATCGTAATTTTATTTTTGAAGCTGTTTTGTAATGTAATAAGTGTCCACCCGTGTAGGGGTTGTCATGGAATATTTTTAATATTTCTTGTGTTTGTTTTTGGGGTATAGCCAATAAGTTTCTAGTTTCTTGTCCGTTGAAGGTTTTGAAATATAACAATCCATCTATTTCTTCGTAATGTCTTGAAGCCCGTTCTGATTTTTTTATTTACCGCCTCAGGTGAGGTCATCGCAAGGCGTATTTGTTTTAAATAACTGTCTTGAGCTTGTAGTAAGGGGTAGAGATTTGTCTGTATTAAAGTATTGACAGTTAAACACACGTCCGTAAATTCTTCATCCAAAGGTTGTTCTAAAGGATTTCTGCTTAAGGGCGTCTGCTAACACGTTTGTAGCGCCACGTTTATGTTTTACTACAATGTCGTAGTCTGTTAATGACAGTGCTAATCTGTTTAATCTAGTGGAAGTGTGCTTAAAATTTTTATAAAACTGTAATGCGGCACAGTCCGTATAAACTGTTGTTTGTCTACCAAGCGTGAATTCTCTGAAGTAGTTCACAGCATAGGTTAGTGCTAGCATTTCACGTTCAGCATTACTGTAACGCATTTGGGTATTTGAATATTTTTTTGACATGTAATAAATTGGGTACATTCTATTATTTTCTTCATCTAACTGTACTAACGCTGCTCCGCATCCAATCAAACTGCTATCTATCTACATAAATGTGTGCTTCCCTGTTGTCCTTCCAATGTGATAGTAATGGTGGGTTTGTCAAAATTTGTTTTGATTTTTATAAAAGCCTGTTCACATAGATCCGTCCATTTAAATGCCATGTTTTTATTTGAATCTTTTATTATCTCAGTAAGGGGTTGTGCTATTTTGGCATTAATTTTGGATGAATCTGCGGAAGAATCCTGAGCATCCTAAAAAATATTGTCTCACTTGCCTTACACAAGTTGGTCTTTTAAATTCGGTGATAGCTTCTACTGACTGTTTTTGGGGTAAAAATGCCTTCCCGTTGATACCTCGTGTGTCCTAAAATGTTTACACTTTTGTAGAGAAATTTACACTTTTTTGTATTTAGTTTCAAATTAGCTTTTTTCTAGTTCTTCTAATATAGTTTCTAGATTATGTAAGTCATTTTCAAATGAGTCACCATAACAAATTAGGTCATCCACGTAACAGATGACTTTATTATAAAGGTGACGGTTTAATATCGCATTCAAGGCTTTACTAAATAATGTGGTTGAAGTTGAAAGTCCCATCGGCAGTCGGCAAAACTGTAGAAGTCTATCAGGTGTTTTTATGGCTAGGATGTGCCTATCTTCTTTCCTAACCTCCATGGAATAAAATGCATGCATTTTTAAGGTCTAATTTTGTAAATGTGTGCGCTTTGTTCAAAGAGCTTAAAACCAGGTTTACTGAAGGAATGGGGTGGGCATCTGTTTTCAACTGTGCATTAACCTTCCTGAGATCAGCTACCATTCTGTCGCTTCCATCTTTATTTTTCACTAAAAATACTGGGCTTGCATATTCTGTGTAATCCTGACATTCCTCTAATATTTTTGCTTGTTACTAAATCGTCCAATAATTTGTTTAATTTTTCCCTTTCTGTTTTACTCTGCCTATACGGTGGTGAGTTTACAGGTTTCGTATTTGGTTTTAATTCGAGTTTAACAGGAGGTATATTTGCCAGGAGGTTAAATCGATTTACCTTTGTTGTAAATATGGTGTCTGTATTTTTGTAAAAACGTCAAGGACTTGTTTGTGTTCTTGGAGGGTTAAATGTGGTGAGATATCAAATACTATGCCGTCCTTATCTGTCAATATTGTTTTTTTCCTGTGTCCAGTTGTAGTGGTATGGTGTTCCAGGGTAGGCTGTGCTTCGAGAGTTGGGTAATGTATATGTCCTATCGTAGTATGTGCGGGTATCCTTTTTGGGAAATTTGATGCGTTATAAATATTTACAATTGTATCTGTACCATCCTTCCCCCTTCTGTAAGATATGCATGACATTTCTTTTTTATTCTTAGATTCCTATCTGTTTCGATGGCTGTTCGAGACTCTATACCTTTTAAAGAGCTAATCCTAATGTGCTGATGTGGTGCTATAATTATGTCTTGTGGGTGCTGTTACCTCTGTTACTTGCTGTACTTCTAATTCCTGTGTGTTTTTAAAAAATTCTTGATGTCTAACTGCCAATGTTCATTCATAGGTATTATATGTTCAATCTGATATTTGGTAATTTTTATTGTTTTATTTTTATAGTTTAACTCCACGCAGTTCTGAAATAGGAATATGTTTCCTACCAATATAGGGCTGTTTAGATCAGGTGTCACATAAAACGTGTCTTCAAGTATTACTTTGCCAATTTTTATGGCGATCTTTGTTGAACCCAAAACTGTTAATGGTATACCGTTAGCCGATATCAACGAGGGTATGTTGCTAGTATTTAATTTTGTTTTCACAAACTAGGTCTGCTCTAATAATGTTTATGTTACATCCTTGTATCTATAATGCAGGGTACTGGATGTCGAGGGTTTGTGGTCAAGGCTACGTCTATTGTTAGGACAGGTATCTTCTTCTTGGTTTTATTTTCGCAATTAAATATGAGTTCATAAATATCCTCTAATAATAATGTTTTATTTTTTCCTCGGTCTGTGTATCCTGTCTTGCGTTATTTCTTGCAAGTTAGTACAATCTATCATATTTCTGTTTCTTCTGTTGCTCTATGTGATTTAAAATCTGTATAGTGTCTATCTCAATGGTTTCTTCCAATCCAGTATGTGTGTTTACCTCCCGCATACTACAATCTGGGTTCTTTTTTACGTGCGCTACCCCCTTTAATACACTAGGTTTTATCTGTTGTGTGAAATTTTCTGAGACTGCAAGGTTTCTTGTAAAGCTGGGTTTATTTATATTTGTTGTCCCCGAGGGGTTTGGTTCGCTTAGGGTTGGTGTACCCATGTAAGGGTTTTGTAGGGTTGGTTTTGGATTGAAGACAGATTGAAGTTTTATGGTGTGTATAGGCTTTTGCATAATAGGTTGTTCAATTTCTTCCATCTTCTTTAAGGGTGGGAATTCTTGATTATAATCTATGGCTTTAAATATCACTTCTGAACTGGTCTTTCCAGGGGTTGATAGTGGTATTACTTTGGGGTTAGTTGGAGTAAATGTCATAGACTTTATACATTTGTAAGTTTGTCGATTCCGTTGGGTAAAATCTATAGTGTTATTTGTTTTCGCTTTTAGTAAGGGGGAAGTTCGGTAAGGGTTAGTATAACCTCCCCCTATTTCCCGTTTTTTTGTTGATTCTGTTTATAATAATTAGACTTGTAACATGATTCGATATTGTGGTTTGTTCGCTTGCAGTACCTGCAGAACAGCTCTTGTGTATTGTTGGTTTTAGGTGCCAAGCAGTTACTTTGGGTTTGAGAAGTTAATGAACGTTGCTTGAACCAGCATTGTTCAGTTTTATGGTTGTCTTTACGGCAAATAGTGCAATACCTATTTTGTCTAGCAGGTTGTATTTGGGAATGGTTTTGTTCTTCTCCTATCACTGAAAGTAACGTGTTTAATCATAGGTGGCCTTTGGGTTTGTTTGGGGTAGTTTGGGCTTTCCCTATGTCTATTCTGGTGAGGACTAGGTGTTCTATCATATCTTGGCTTATATTTTTGAGTTTTCATACGGGGATGAAGACCTTTCGTACCTGTGGTTATGATTTGAAATTTGGTTTGTAGTTAGGGTAGCTACTAAATTGGTTAGGGTGTTAACTTCTGTTTGTAGTTTTATGGATGATGTTTTGTTCATATAAGGGTTGTACTATAGGGTATGTTTGCTGCAACCCTATTGTATCTTTCTTTGTTTTTTATTTGTGTTAGAACTAGCTGTTCTGTAATTTTTAAATTAGTCTCTAGATCACTTAAGGTGTCGTTTTTTTCAGGCCTATAACTCGTTCACAGATTTCTGGTTTTAGTCCCTGTATGATGAAATGTATTAATTTGCTTGTCCTGTATTGTAGGGTCATATCTTCGGCATGTTGTTAATATATCTAAAAAATAGGTTAGTGTTGGCTCGTTCTCTCCCTGTATTTTGTGTTCTAAAATCATTTGTAGACTCTGGGTTTGTGCTAATGGAGTGAAAGCCTCTATGAAACTTTTAGCAAGTTGATCCCATTGTATGGCTTTCCCCCTAGTTGTTTTTGCTTATAATATTTGAACCAAGTTAGTGCTGTGCCTGATAAATGCGCTGGGAATAAATTAACTTTAGTGTTATCTGTCCATCTGTTTAAAGCTGCTGCAACTAAGAATTTGTCTAAAAATAATCTTGTGGATTTTCCGCTCTGGAGACCTGTGTAAGTCCCAGCTGATATTAGCGGTATGTTTTCCCCCATGGTTGCTGTGTTAGGTCTGTCAGGTAGTGTGAGTGGCTCGTAATGTTGTGCTAAGGTTGGGGGTGCTTGTGGCTTGATGTCCGCCTCAGGGTTATGTACTATGTCGTATAAATTTGTTCTCTGCACTAGAAAATCCTCGATTGTAGCTAGATCCTTGTAGTTTTCCCTGTCCTCTTCACTTAGGTGAGTTTTTCGTGTAGTTAAATTATTAAATATGGTTTTAAATATTAGGGTGACTTGCGCTTATACGTGTTAAGTTCTTAAGTGCCGCTAGGATAGGTCTGAGGTCTGCTACAGTGTCTGTGTCTCTAGATAGTATTCCATTTTCATTTAATATTTTTATTATGTCACTTTTGGAAGTCCTATATGTGTCTAATGGTATTAAAATCTTCATGTAGTATGGTTTCCATTTAATTATACATGTCCATTGACGTACCTCGTTAGTTTACTTGGCGTTACTCTAATTACGGGTTTGAAAATATTTTTGAGTTATTGGAAATTTAATTTATCTTTTAGGTAAATGAGTGGTTTGTCACTGAAGTAGGCTATTTTTAGTTAAATACTTTCTTATAAATATTATTTAGTTCTAATTTATACCTAGCCTATGAAACTATGTGCTCGCCCATGTGAGGAATTTGAATGCCAATCGAGTTTTAGCGCCTCCACCATGTAAGGTTTTGTAGGGTTGGTTTAGTTTAAGATTAAGTTTGTGACATACTATGAGCAAGGGTTGCTGTGAGAGGATTTAATAATAGGTTAGATTGGCAGTACAAATACCCTCAAATGAACCAACACATTTATTTGTGACAACATTTCATTAAATTGATTAATTGATTTGCGTCAATCGACATATTAAACACAAACCTTAATACCTTAATACTTTGAAAACATGTTTGATATTAAATTTATTCATTACAATTTATTTTAAATTTAATTCATTATAACATTTACTAGTAATTTTGTAGTGTTGCAATAATAATGAGTTCATGGAACGAACACAAACACTCCCGAACTTCACTTTACGAATTCCCGTCCTCGACTTCCACCTCTCCTCCTTGTTCTTCAGTTTTGATGTTCTTCTCCCGCCAGCTCATTGACCACGCCTCTGCCAAATCTCTCCATCATAATTGGTGAGTAACAATTTTCCATATCAGCATGGCTGTCCCTTACATTGTCGCACGGTTTTTTTTTACAAATAAGCATTTCCTGTTTGTTCACCATCGGCGTCTGGGCGGATGTTGCGTATCTACTTACATCCGGAGGATGTTTGTCTCGAATTGCAATACGAGACTTCCTTTCCAGCAAACTATCTGTACATCTATTCTATGAATTTTATTTTACTAATAATACATATGTCTTACTAATAAAGGAAGTCTCGAATTGCAATACGAGACTTCCTTTCCAGCAACTATCTGTACATCTATTCTATGAATTTTATTTTACTAATAATACATATGTCTTACAATTCCCATGACTTGTTCGTAGAAAAAAGTTTTGAAAACCCAAAGAGCCTTTATTTTTGGCTAAAAGTGAGACCATGACAAACAGTCTTTCTTCTTTTATGGAAGCTAAAAACGAAGGAAGCTGATAGCTCTAGACAGTTCGTAGTCCAACTTTTGTCAGATTCTTATATGCAAAAATAGTGTCTGATTGTCAGGCTACATAAAGGTACAAAATAATTTAAAATCTAACTTGGTATCAAGGTCCCTTGATAAAACAATTTGTAATATAAATCATCTGATGGCAACTCTTGATGTAAAGTGCCAGAGATAAATAAGCGTTGTACAGAAGGAAAACTATTCCTGGGTGTGTGCGGGACTTTATAATTTCCAATAATTACTAATTAATTATAAGTAATTAATAATTGTTAATAACAACTAATTAATCATTAATTATTAATTAATGTATTATTATTAATTTTTAATTAATTATAATAAATAATTAGTTTACTAATTTGCAATAGAGCGCTAATTAGCGGTCTATTAACAGGCAATAACAATGTATTCACAGTATAAAACCTAGTTGTATGGACACCCGGAATTATGTTACAGAACGGGTAATTTGATTCCGATTTCGGCGCGATGCTGGAATATTTTAACATTGACACATAAAGTACTACCTTTTATGTTCTGTTATATTAAAATTCAAAAAAATACTATCCTACTTTATTGTTAACTATGTTCTATTTACATCCTAGTTTATTAATTTTTAATAACAGTGAAATGCAGTAACTTTTAATAATGATGAACTATTACATCTTAACACATTAATTAGATTTGATAAACCTAAAATTAAGCAATGATCGGTTCACTGATAGTTCAAACGGCCAAATAAATGTAAATACATGCAGGCATTCATTATTAATTTATAATATTGTACAGAAAAATTACTTATTTATAGGTTTTACAGGTAACTGGTGAAATAAAAATTGCAGAAATAAAAGGAAAGGCGTTTGGCAGGTAAATATAATGTTACAATTGATGAGATGGGATTAAATAATATTAGTTTAATCGTTTAGTACTTACCTGTATGTATAAAACCCGTATTGTCTGGATTGTAATATGGAAATAAGTTTCTATAACAATTCCGATTCAGTTATGAAGATCATATCAGAAACCTTTATAAAATAATTCAAACTTTTATTTAATTTTCAAAACTAAAGTACTGTAGTTCACTGGGTTAAGAGGTAAATACTCGTGTTGGTTTTGATTTATTTCTATTATTTAATAAAACAAAAAAACATCAGGTTTGAAAAAAGTAACATTTCTCCATTTACCTGTTTAGAAACTATTTTTGACTCGGTTATAATAATATTGTAAAGTGTACATTTATTTTTTATTATTCGTATTATTTAATTCTTATATATATATATATATATATATATATATATATATATATATTAAATTGTATAAATGGCAATAGCCTTATTTAATTTCAATAAACATTGAATCACAAAAAGTACTTGCTCCGCCGGGAGTCGAACCCGGATCTCTCACTTGCCGGGTGAATGTGCTACCATTACACCACAGAGCGCTTACTTTTTCCGATTCAATTATTTTGTATTTGGCCGTATCTGTCACACACACACACACACACACACACACACACACACACACACACACACACACACACACACACACACACACACACACACACACACACACACACACACACACACACACACACACACACACACACACACACACACACACATATATAATTATATATGTGGATTATTACTCTTTGAAAAACAATGTTTTATTAGAAATTTTGAAAATGCTGAACTGAGCCGACTCTAAAAATTATTCTGTTTTACAAGGTCATCGTAAAAAGCAGTGGCGCATGAGTACAGGCAGATATTTAATATTTAATTTCATCCTCTTTAAAAAACGTGTGTAGGATTGGTTGTTTATTGGATCATTAGAGCTTGGATGTTGGAAAGATATTCTATAGATTTAATGGGAGAGAATACCTGTTTAACTTGAAAGTAAAAACACTTTAAAATAAGTTTCATATTTTGCCTGAACCATTGATGGAAATGTATCTTCCTTTAAATGAAATTTCGCTTGGTACAAGTGGAAAACGTATCAAGGTTTTGACAAGAGGCATGTTCCAAGTTCTATGACTTGAAAAATGGACTGTTTTATACTAATATTTCAAGGACGGCAATGAATTTATGAGATAGAGAAAATTTCGCTTCTAGTTTTTAATTAGTATGGTTATGTAATCTATGATATCGTTTAAAATGTATTATATTATGTATTAGACTTTTACTTGTAAACGTTTATAATTTCAAGGATCATTAACTGTTTCCAGGATTACTTCCCGACTGGGAGGTCACGCATTCCAAACAAGTTGATATAGGTCCATGCTTACCCAACTGAGGATTCTAATAGTGATACCATTGACTGTTTCAAAAGTCCAAAGAGATGGATTAGCAATTTACATTTGGTGTTATAAATAGTGATGGGAACATACTGAAGGGGCAAGTGCTCAGTGGATTTTCTGGGGATGACATAAGACCATTTATCATGTGAATACCATTATTCTGCACAGCGCAGATGTACGGGTGGATACTATCATGATAAATATGTACAGAAATGTCATGTTGGTTGTCCAGCGTATCTTGGAAGATAATTTTGGGTCAGTTGTGCCTTACCACACGGATACCAGTTTGGTTGTTTTGATTGGTTTGAGAGGACTCCTATCCTCCTGCTCAGCGTTAAGAGAAATATGTTGATATTTTGGCCTAAAACGAGAGAAGGAAGCACCATGGGATATGAGAGTGGAGTTTATTGAACATAGCGTAACTGATTAGAAAATATTTCGGTGAAGAAAGAAGTGGTGGGTGAGGTCACTCTAAAAATTACAGTGGAGGTTAACGCTATGAAGTGATAATTCATGGAAAACAGTTTTCTTTACACGACCAAGTGGTCCTCCAGGTAGAGTGGGACAGGGGATAAGTTGACAACAGGAAGAAAAAAAATGCTTTTAAACCACCTAGAGACGTATTAGAAATGTAAACCTCTAACATTCTTTGATATCATATACATAATAAACCATAATACTCCCTTTTGACACTATTTATATAGTTTTTAATGTGCAATGTACATTTAGAATTTAATAAACTTATGAAAAGGTACTTGTAGGTTAAGATAATTGAAGTAAATTTCACTTAATTTACCTCAACCTACAAGTACCTTATAATGAATTCATTGAATTCAAAATGTACATTGTACAATATAAAAATGTTAAGGGTTTATTATAGTAAATTAACGTAGAGAACAATGTTCAAGGACAATGCAGGATCAGTGAAGTCGTAGAATGGACACAAAGCAGACAGTTTGGGCACAACTTTGTAAAATTCCTCGTAAATTAAAGAAAGAACTTGTAACGGAAATTTGATAACAAGCTGAAATGAGCTGGGTACATTTATTTTGTCAACATTCTTTAAGATTTTGTGCAGATTTAGAGAC
>NW_025781195.1:0-40855 GCF_021130785.1 Homalodisca vitripennis | reverse complement strand
TAACTGATGAAACAGTTAACAGAGAAAACTTACAGTACAACAGATTGTGGTTAATTAAGTCTGCCCAGTCTGTTATATATTGGATTATTTTCATTTTGAATTTAGATTTACCTACAAATACCATTTCATAGCCAAAATGTTCTACAACTGCATTATGCAGTTTTGGACCTAAGTAACAGAACTGGTGTTTACTAGTTTCTTTGTTCCATCTTTTAACCTGTAGCGTAATATACTGTGCAGATCTAGTTGATCTTTGGTATTGTCTTAAGGGATAGTTATTAAAATGTTTGTGAACATATTGCAAACAACAAAACTTGTGGATCTGAAAAAATGTAAAATATTTGTATTTATTAAATATATAACTCATTCTTTCCCAACGGCAGATTCCAAAAATTATCCTTAAGGCTTATCTTTGACACATTATTACAGGACACAATACCGTAGGGTAAGCCCCACCATAATGAAATGATTGCATATCGCAACGTACTCTCGAACCATGACAGAAACAATTGTCTCAAATGTTGGCTATACAAGCAGTTTTTTCATGTGGTATAGTGTGTAATTTATTCTTCTTAATTTTTTGACAACATAATCAACATGTTGGTCCCATTTCAAGTGCTGATCTATATACAAAACATTAAACATTTGGATTTGTTTGCTTTTATTAGTAATTTATTATTAATAAGCCATGTCGAAAAAAAAAATCCTCTCAGGTCGCTACGAAACTCTAAGCTTGAGAGCTTCTTTTATTGTATGCAGAACAGACTAGTGCCGTGTCGTCGGCATACGCGAATATGTTAGCGTTTAACTGTAAACTTAATAGATCATTAATGTATATCAAAAATAGCATTGGCCCAAGGACATCACCCTGTGCTGTGCCATACTTCAGCTCAACCATCTCCCTATGTACAATTTGTTAATTATAACACTTTGATTTCTTCCTCTACAAAACGATTCCTCAACAGTCAAACTGGCTAGTGGAAAAAAAATTGATCTAGTAGTAAAATAATGCATTTAACTTTTCTTTTACAATGTGCTCAAAAACCTTAGCCACTGTACTGATCAACGAGATCGGCCTGTGAGAGGATACATCTTTGATATCCCCAGTTTTGTAAACTGGGATGACAGTTACTAACTTGAAGCTTTTTGGTACTATTCCATCATTTAGTGATTTTTTTTAAATTGAAAAAAGCACCGGTGCAAGCACATCTACATTTTCTTTAATGATATTAACACTGATACCATCAAACCCAGAACTATGCTTATGTTGCATGTTTTTAATTGTAATTACAACATCAACTAGGTTAATATCGATACCGTGTAAGAAAACTTCATGTTTAGTGTTGTCCTCATAAAACAAGTCCTCTCCAAACTCCTCATACCTTAAATTGGATACAATGCCACTGTAGTATTCATTAAAAGCATTTGCAACCACTAATTCATTGTTATTCACACTCACTGTAACGTTGTTAACTGTAAATTTTATCCCTTCTTTTTACTCTTAATTAACTTCCTAATAACATTCCAGTACTTTTTCGAGTCACCCTTGCATTCTTGAATTAAAACTTGAATAATAATTTATTTTAGCATATTTGATTTGCCTGCACACAATCTTAGATATATTTCTATATTCAATTCTTAAAGCTAAGTTATTCCTATCTCGGGCATAAGCCTTATATATGTTATTCTTGTACTTTATTAACTCAACAAGATAATTTGAAACCCATTCGCTTCTTTTCCTATTTCTACCGTTAACTTTTTTCAAAGTGCATGATGCAAGGTGACATGCATTATAAATATCATAGAACCTTTTTACAGCCTCATTTACATCAATACTGTCCATAACCAGACTCCAGTCGGCCTGAAGTAACTGTCTCTTCAGAAGACCATTATTCAGAATTTTACAGAACTTAATTTCATTTTTATTCTCCCTGAGATCGTCAATTTGAATATCTAAGGGAAAATGATCAGTCAAATCCAACTCCAAAACGCTACACATAAATTTAAACCCCTTAGTATTTCTTACCAGTGCATGATCCAGACAGGACGCCGACTCGTTAACTATTCTAGTTGGCGTATTTACCAAATTCTCAAAACCGTAAAAAAAAAGTGTACTTAGATATTCAATGCCAGACCCTTTATTTTTTAATGTGCAAATATTCATGTCTCCCACTATTAATGTAGGATCATTTTTTTAATTTTAAAAAATTTACAAACTCGTTTTTAAATTGATTATAAGTAAACCTACAATTCCTATAAATTGCAAAGAGCGAAAACTCAAGACTATTATTCAAATGGGGGAGGAGGAGTGTTACGTGGATCAGCTCGGCAGTGGGCAGTAGGATGGGCTCGTGAGTGTACACGAGAGCAGAGTCCAGGTAGACGATAACGCCACCGGCTTGATTGTCAGGTCTCGGTTGGAACAGCATGCTGTAACCTGCGATGTTGTAATTGTCCTCCTCTCCGCTCTTTGATCCAAAACTTCAGTTAAGATAATAATTTTATAACTATAGTTCATTGAGTTTAAATAAACTATGAGCTCATTATAGTGTTTCCTTATACTTCTAATATTCAAACAAAATATTTTAAAGTCATTAAATACATTACTGTGGGCCATGACCAATACACAATTACAACGATGTCTGACTGTCTGTTAGCCTTATCCAAATCACACATCAGGTACCCTCGTCACCAACCCATCAATTTTCAACCCCAATTTAGCCAAATCGTCCATTGTTGATATTCTGGTTTTCTTATCATCGTCCGATTTTTTTTGCTCATATTTTTCCCTCAACAACCCATACATATTTAAAAACCGATTTCTTTAAGTTTTGTTGCATTGAAAATCAGGTTTTTATTATAAGGTATTAAGTAATCATTGATATAAACGTTGGTCATGGGCACTCCCTGAACGAAATCAGAAGACCTAATGCCTCTGTTCTTTGATGCAATTTTGCTTTTTTTCAAAACTGCATCTCTCTTTTGCCGGTTAGAGAACTGCGCAATGATAGGCCTTGGTCCTCTGAGATTTTTTACAGGTATTCTATGTATGGCTTGAATATCGTTATCAAATTCAACAGACTCCCCCACCAGACCAGCAACCTTCTGAACAATGGATCTCATCTGTTCACCATCTACCTCTGGGGTCCCCTCAATTTGCAGGTTCCTATTACGGTTGCACTGCTGCAGCTCTTCAAATTGAGTTTTTATTGTAGCCAATTCTCTTTTAAAGTTTAAATTTTGAGTCTCAATAGACAAATTTGAAGTTTCAATAGATTTAACTGTCAACTTGAGTTCTTTCACCACACTGTCATTGAAAAGAATGGAATTTGGTTATAGAACCGTGAAATAATATTTTAGAGGCTCGATTAGAAGGACCACTTCACACTAGGCAGTGAAGGACGCCGAACACACTGATTTTAACAAGAGTTCACTAGGTTACACATAATGAGTTTATGAACAGTGCATATTCAAATAAAGTGTATAAAATAAACAGTTACCTTTATTTTCATGAGAGGTACCTAACCGTAGTCTGCTGTTGTTGAGGGCCAGGTTGTGATCAGTAAGTGTTGGAAATAGGCTGCTGTCTTGTAGGCAGGCGTGAAGACGGAAGATGTCCTTCACGGATTCACTCACGCACAATACGACCGCAAACGAATAGTTCATAACACTGTGGCCAGTCCTGTAGAGCACGGTAGACGCGGGTGTCCGGGAGCAGAGACGTTCTGGTAGAGATTGCCAATCCAGAGCACTGACTTTAATGTTAATGTAAATGTACAACAAATAGAATAAAACTAATATTTAAATGAGAGAGTAACACATGGGGGAGAGAGTAAGTATGGTAAGCAGTGGCTAGAGAGTACATAAGTGCCCCAGGCGGGATCGAGAGTATAACGAGCAAGCGTGCCTACGCTTGCAAGGTAGGCAATTGATAAGTCAACCGTTGTGATTGGTTGGTGAGTTTACAGTAAACAGCTGATTCGGGAAACAATGGTTCATTGGTCTGTCACTGTACGTGAATATTTTAATCCAGTAAGGAATGGTATTGTAGGCACTAGGCCGCAGAAAGAGATATGGAATTAATGTAGTATATACAGTTTAGTAAATAAAGGCAAATATAGAGTATAAGTTGCACAAAAAATATATACATAATTATTATTCAATAAAAGTAGCCTTTTCATATTAGGCAATTAAAAAACAAGTTATTTAATGCAATAATACTTAACATACCGGCCGCCTTGAATCACCTTGGGATTCAATGAGAGAGAGAGCATAGGCTCAAATTACAAAGTTTATAGGCGGTGGTAGAGAGACAGTTAATTAATTGTAGAGGTGAGGTAAGAGAAACACCTTCACTGCTGGACGAGTGAGAGTTCCACTTGAGGTCTTGAGATGTACCACTCGAACTGTACCATCTTGTCCTGGAGTGACATCAGTGACCCGTGCAAGGGGCCATGAGAGAGCGGGAGTATCCTGATGCACCAGGACGAGGTCTCCAGGTTGGAGGTTGCGGGAAGGAGTGCTCCACTTGAGGCGCTGCTGAAGAGTCTGGAGATATTCTCGCTGCCAACGCTTCCAGATACGTTGGTGCAGCGCTTGAACCAGATGCCAGTGAGAAAGGCGGTTCGTGGGTATGTCCATCAAGTTCTCTTCAGGGCACGGAAACCAGAGGAGAGCCGATCAAGAAGTGTCCAGGCGTCAGTGGGAGAAGGTCGTTGGGATCACTGGAAAGAGCGGTGAGCGGGCGAGAGTTGAGCATCGCTTCAACCTGACTTGTGAGCGTCATGAATTGAGACAAAGTTAGTATGTGGAGTCCCATGACACGTTTTAGATGGTGTTTAGCACTCTTGATGGCACTTTCCCAAATTCCACCTTGATGGGGAGCAGCAGGAGGGTTGATGTGGAATCGAATTGAACGGTCAGCAGCAAAGTCTTGGACTTTGCGCTGGTCAGCCGTGAGGATTTTGTGTAGGGCATTTTTAGCACCTACGAAGTTTGTGCCACAGTCACTATAAAGGTCTGTGCACAGGCCACGACGAGAAACGAAAGCGAGTGAGAGCACCAAGGAAAGCTTCGGTGGACAGGTCCGTCACCACCTCAATGTGAACGGCCTTCGTAACCATACAAACAAAAATACAAATATAGGCCTTAATAATGCGGACAGAGCGTAAATTATGGACCTTGAGCGAAAAGGGGCCACCATAGTCCATGCCGGTGGAGAGAAAAGCTCGGGCTGGAGTAATGCGAGCTTTGGGGAGGTCGCCCATGAGAGGGGCGTTATTTTTAGGCCGATTCTTAAAACATGTGAGGCATCTAAAAATGCGAGATCTCACCACGCTGCGTGCAGAGAGGATCCAGACTTGCTGGGAGAGCAGAGAGAGAGTAAGCTGCGCGCCAGCGTGGAGATGTTTGAACATGGACATGGTCAATGAGGAGGTCCACGACAGGGTGCTTCTTGGGCAGGATGCACGGGTTGAGACACGTTCGGCGGGAGGTCAGCGTGGCGCAGTCTGCCGCCGACGCGGAGAAGTCCATCCGGACCCTGGAATGGGGCGAGGCGTTGAAGTCTGGTAGAACACGTCTTTCGGTCCCGCAGTAGAGCTAGATCTTCAGTGAAAGCTTCCTCTTGCACGGTCTTGAAAATTCGCAGCTGGGCGGAGTCCCGTTCTGTCTTGAAGAGAGGTCCGACGTGGCGGTTTGGTGAGCGACAGTTGTGGATAAAACGCAATACGTAGGCCATCACGTGCAACAATTTCCTCCAGGAAGAGTACTGGATGAGGAGGTCCCACGTAGGCGGTGCTGTGGCCAAGGCAATGACAGGAGTGGAATGCTTCAGCTCCCCTAGCTCCTCCAGAGAGACCGAGTCCAGGCTGGAATCAGGATCTGGCCAGGCCGAGGAGGGGAGACGCAACCAGTCGGGTCCATGCCACCAAAGGGGATGATCCACCAATTGAGAGGGAAGGATCCCACGGGAGGCGCAGTCAGCAGGATTGGAAGCACTGGGTATGTAGCGCCAGCACTCCACAGCCACAAGCTCTTGAGTTTGCGCCACACGATTAGCCACATAGGTTTTTGAGGCGATAAGAAGGTGTTTTGATCCACGCGAGGGTCACAGTAGAGTCGCACCAGCAAACACATAGAACCAAACTTGCGGGTGGGAGCTAATTGAGTAACACAATATTTCACAAGTTGGGCCAGGAGATGAGCTGCGCATAGCTCCAGTCGGGGCAGCGTCACTCTTTTGAGAGGAGCGGACGCGAGTTTTAGCCATAACTTGGCTTACGTGCACCGTGTCATTGGAGGTAGAGCGGATGTAGACTACAGCAGCATAGCCTAGTTCTGAGGCGTCAGAGAAACCGTGCAAGTCCCAGTGAGTAGCAGCAGAGTAGGGGATAGCACGAGGAATTGTAATAGTAGCAACGTGCTTAAGTTCAAATAAAAAATGCGTGCCATTTTTTGTATATTTCTGGAGGGAGCGGATCATCCCAATCTATGCCAGAAATCCATACGAGTTGCATGATATTTTTTGCGAGCATTTATGCAAGGCGCCAAAAAAACCACAGGGGTCATAGACTTGAGAAATGAGACTTAACACTTTACGCTTAGTGGGGGTTTTCACAATAAAAATTAAAATTAAACGTAAACGTGTCAGTCAGAGGGGTCCATTTAAGGCCCAAAATAGAGAAATGAGGCTCCTGAGAGGGTTGCAGAAAAACTGGGATTTCCCGATGATCTTCAGGAAGGTGTTGCAGAAGTCTCGGAGAGTTCGAGACCCATTTCCGGAGCTCAAAGCCACCGAGCCGAAGGAGTTTGATGAGTTGATCTTGAAGTTCAGCGGCGAGTTCTTCAGTCTCAGCCCCGCAGATCAGGTCGTCGACGTAGCTCTGGTGCTTGAGAAATCTCAGCAGCATGGGGGTAGCGGTGACCTTCGTCTTCTGCAATTGATGTAGCGTTTTGATGGCCAAGTAGGGTGAACAGTTCAGGCCGTAGGTAACTGTCGTGAGCTTGAAACGTGGACATCAAGTCGGTAGGGTGATCACGCCATAATATCAGTTGAAAATGTTGATCGTCAGGATGCACCTTGATTTGGCGGTACATCTGTCTGATGTCACAAGAGAACACTACGTTCTGAAGGCGGAAGCGCAGAAGAATGTCACAAATATTATTTTGCAGCTTAGGTCCGGTCAACAGAGTGTCGTTGAGAGAGAGTCCGGAACTGGTTTTGGCACTGGCGTCAAAAACGACGCGTAGTTTGGTGGTGCTACTTTGTGCCTTAAAAACACCGTGGTGTGGCAGATAGTAGTGGGGAGTGCTTAAGTCAGGAGTAGGGCAGCCCTGCATATGGCCTAGAGAGAGATATTCATGTATAAAATCAGAATATAAATTATAATACTCCACATTAGTGGGAGCGTGGAGCTTACGCTCGAGTGAATAGAGTCTACTTTCAGCATGAACTTTGGAACTTCCCAGATGAGTACTGGTGTCCTTGAAAGGGAGGCGGACCATATATCGACCCTCACGGTCCCTGGAGTGCGTGGTAGAAAAATATTCATCGCATTGAGTTTTCCTCTGCAGACCTTTTACTGGGAGCAGGCAGTTCCTCTTGTGTCCAGAAACGCTGCAGAGAGGCGTGGAGGTCCACCTCAGCAGTCGAGAGAAGAGAGACAGCCATAGTAGAGACAGACTGCGTCAGTGGTGTGCAGGGAGCCGTCCCCATCAGCACGAAACCAAAACAGGTGCCCAGGGCGTGAGGTAAATTGAGACCAAGAGAGTAGGTCTCGTGAGTGAGAATATGTGGAAATAGCGCTCCACCAATAAGCACGTCAATGCCACCAGGGAGGTGGAAGGTTGGATCAGCCAGTGTAATATTTTTAACCTTATTCATGACCTCCTGAGATATTTGCACTCGTGGGAGATCTACAGTGATTTGTGGCAATATGTGGAACGAGTGCGGGGCGGCAACTGGGTGGCCAGCAATAGTTTCCACGCCCAGAGTTAAAAATCCGCGCGTGTGTGAGCAGAGGTTTGAGAAAGGCCGGCGACATTAATAGTGGCCGGACGGCGCTGTGTACCCAACAGTTGGGAGGCTTTCTCGCTAATAAAATTTAGCATGCTTCCTGAATCAATTAAGGCACGAAAGACATAAGCTTGTCCGTTAGAGGCGGTGAGCTTGACAAGAGAAGTACCCAGAAGAACCGTGGTACTAGGGGCGAGGTCTTGATGCAGTGTGCCATGAGCGTGTAGTGTGGTGTGTTCGGCCGGGCTAGGAGGTGAGAGCGCTGTGGTCGCAGGCGAGGGGCGGACAGCAGGTGTAGGTGTTGCACTGCTCTGTGCAGGCCGGCCGCCGTCACGGCCGTTCTCCACAACGGGACGAACGCGGTCCGATGTACTAACACTGGACCGTGTTGGCCGATCAGTGAAGTGTAGCAAGGTATGATGACGACCACGACATGTTCGACACGTGAATTTAGACTGACATTCACTTAATCTGTGCGTCCCCAAACAAGAAGAACAGCGGTTGTGCTGTTTAATAATCCCGTGCCGTTCTTGAGGTGTCTTTTGGCCGAAGCTGGGACAGCCATAAATTTTATGACCGCTCTGATGGCAATAAAAACATGATGGGCCTTGTTTATAGGCCGAGGAGGGTGGAGAGGAAGCCGCTAACAAGCTCACGTTTTTAAGAGACGATTTGGGTTTATCAAATCTGGGTTTTGACCCAAGATAAGAACTTGAAGCGTTCTTGGGGTCCACAATATTGTCATGTAGACTACTGTCCTCAATGTGGCTGCATTCCAGGTTGAGAAACTCAATTATTTGTTCAAACCGAGGGCAAAGTATGAAGCTCTTCCTTTTTTCGAAACTGTTCTAGGCGTGTGACCATCCGATTATCAATCTTGCGTAATAACAAGGCTGAGAGAAGTGGGTTGTTACTCAAATCAAATCAAATCAAATTCTTTTATTGCAAGGGACAACATGTATGAGTTGCATAGCAAACGTCAATATTGTATGAGTCTATTCTAAAATTTTAAACATTCATACCACATTACCTCATTCAAACATACAGTTTTACAATCCCGCATCTTTCATTCCTGGCCAATGAAACCCACTTCAAACATTGGAGTCAGTCATTCCAATTGTGTGGTCTCCCAGTCGAATTCAAAAAACTCATCTGCATTATAAAATGCATGCGACACCAAAAGGCGTTTGAGACGAGCTTTGAACGCCTTGGGCGTTGGGGTAGTTTTTATAGAGTTGGGCAGTCTGTTGAGGAAATTAACACCTGCTTGCGAAGGCAAGCGTTCACAAAACTACCGTTCTGTGTCTTCCCGTACGGTAGTTTTCTCTGCCTCGTGTCTCATACATGTGTATGTCCCGGCCTCTGGTTAAGGCACATTTGTACATACAAAACATGGTTGTTTCTAAAATGTAGAGACACGGCAACGTCAACAGCTGCAATTTCTTGAAAACCGGCCTGCACGACTCTCTGTAATTGATTTTTGCGATGATTCGAATCGATTTTTTTTGAAGTCTGAAAACTCTCTGGAAGAGAGTGTTTGCACACGCTCCCCACAGAACCAGACCGTAGGACAAATGGGGATAAATCAAGCCGTAATACGCCGTTATCAGTACCTGACTCGGGCAGTATTTTGCTAAAGACCTCAGAACGAAAATTCCTGAGGAAATTTTGGCACAAAACGTGGTCAATATGATCATTCCAGGTCAACCCTCTATCAAGGTGTATTCCCAGGAATTTTGAAGAGCAGACTTCGTCCAGTGTGGAGTCCCCCAAGAAAACTACGGGTTCACCACGGTTTTCCACCACACGCAAAGAAAAATTCAAAACATTTGATTTTGATGAGTTTGCTGTGAGATTGAGGCTGTTGAAGTGTTGGACACAGTTGTTGATGTCAACAAAAGCCTGTTGTTCCAAAACTTCACTGGATTTCCCACTGAAACAGAGAGTCGTATCATCAGCATACTGCACTAGTTTTTCCATGCCGAAGTGATGATCCTATGTCGTTGACATAGAGCAGGAAAAGCACAGGACTGAGTATGGATCCCTGTGGGACACCATATTTCAGTTTTATTGGCCTGGACAGTTGATTTGAAATTTGGACAACTTGGGATCTGTGGCTTAGGAATGAGCTAAGCCATTCAAGGGGCACGCCTCGAATGCCATGAGACTCAAGTTTGTCTAGCAGTGTGTTATGGTCAACGCAGTCGAATGCTTTGGACAGGTCAAGAAACACACTCATTGTGTGGTTTCCGATTTTCTATCCCCTCCACAATCATATCAACAAGACTAACAACTGCGTCAGTTGTCGATTTGCCCTTTCTGAAACCCAAATTGTTCATCAGAGAGCTGATTGTATTTGTCCAAAAAAGAAAGCATTCTTATGAGAAAAAGTTTTTCAAATATTTTGCTCAATACTGGCAAAATTGAGACAGGCCTATAATTATTGATAGACAGCGGATCGTCTTTCTTAAATATTGGGACAACTTTAGCGACTTTCAGGAGGGAGGGGAAAACTCCACTTTGGAATGAAGAATTTATCAGTTGGGTTAATGGCCTCACTAAGTGCTTGAAGACACTTTTAATGAGCCATGTTGACATCAGATTTAAATTCGTTTGATTTTTTGGCTGGGAGCTGCTGAATAATTCGTTTAAGCTCATCCTCAACAACAGGCGCCAACACCATGGAGTGTGTGGGGCTCTGTCTTCGCGAGGGGCGTACTTGAGGTTCAGATGGTCGAGGACTCAGCCCCACCAGCAACGGTTGCGAAAAAACCCGTTAAACTGGTTAGCAATCTCAGTTGCATCTTCCTCAAGTTTGTCCCCAATTTTAATTTTGATTTGCTTGTGAACTTGTGATTTATTGTTAATGATGCTCCAAGTTGTTTTTGAAATGTTTTTGGAAGAGAGAATTGATTTGGAGACATCATATGCTTTTGCAGCTTGGATCACTTTTCTGTAAATGCTTTTATATTTCCTAAAAAAAATTTTGAAGTTATCATTTGAAGTATTTTTATAAATTTCCGAGAAAAACTTTAATTTTTTCTCTAGAAACCAAAATGCCTTTAGTGATCCAATGTTTGTTGTTTGATTTTTTTTTCGCAAAACACTAATTTTTCTGGTAGGGCAGCAGATGTTAAAATGAAAATTTAGAGTGTCGTTAAACGTTTTGAATTGCTGCTCTACAGGATCAGATGAATTTAGAAAATTCCATGTCTCTTTAGACAGGGAAGTGTTGAGGTGAGCGATGTTTTCTGGCCTTACGTCTCTTACTGTTTGTGTACTTTTGGGCTCCCTTTCTAATTTTATTCCACTTATTATGACCTCTTGGCCATAGTGGTCGGAAATCGCTGTGTTTACCCACAGACACTGCGACACTTGAGTGATTGGAGATGACGTTGTCGATAGCCGATTTAGTTGTAGCCGTAACTCTCGTCGGAGTGTTGACAAGCAACTCAAGGTTGAATGACCTCAATAAATCGACTAGTCGAATGGTGGACTGATGAATTTTGTCCAACGCGTCAATGTTAAAATCCCCCATTACGACGAATTTCTGGACGTTGGTTAGTCAGTTTCGTAAGTAATTGTTCGAATTTTGAAAAGAAAGTGTCCTTACATCCGCTGGGAGACCTGTAAATTCCGATCACTAACAATTTAGATTTGTTTGTTTGCAAATTGATTCCTACTGCTTCAAAGTCTTTTTCGGCTAAATCTTGGATCGGAAAGGGGGAGAACATGAAATTTTGTTTCAGAAAAATTGCAACGCCCCCTCCTTTGGAGTGAGGTCGACAAAACGCGCAAGCCAATTTGTAATTTGGAATTTTGTAATGTGCGAGATTTTCCTCGTTAAACCAGTTTTCAGTTATCACAAGGAGATCAGTTTTTTGATCCTCGCACATGAGTTGGATTTCTTCCAATTTGTTGGTTGCTGATTGTGCATTTTGGTGAAGCAGTCTTATTTCAATTTCTGGGTGATTATTTGAGATTTTCCGATTTTGTTTGTTTTTGTTTGTCAATTTGGTCCTATGAGTTGAAGCGGGGTCCCTAAAAAAACAGATTCAACGTGTGATGTTGATGGTCTATATTGTCCTTCAGGCACTGTAGCAAGAGGAGCCATTCTCACCACATCCGCGTAGCTATCGAGCTGGAAACCGGTGACCCGGGGCGGAGGTGAGCTGACCAGCGGAGGCGGCGGTGGTGGGGTCTCTGCTGGGGTGGCAGGAAGAGTGTTGGAGCTGGGAGCCGGTTGAGTAGGGGGCACTCCAGGCTGTAGCCCTATCCCTGCACGTGCCGAGAGACTCGCCAGATGGTCCAGAATAAGCTCGGCCAGTAGACACTTGCCCTCAGGCCCAAGGTGCATTCCATGCCCAGTGAACCACCGCCTACTGATGGAGTTGAAGTTGAGTAGATGTAGACGTTTGTGTCTGACACACAACTCTTCCATATAGTTGTTCACCAGGCGGGTTTGTTGGTTCACTGGGTGGCGGGCAGGTAGGTCGTGTCTATGGGGGACAGTAGCCAGTAACACACTGGCCGGGCCTGTGCGGGTGAGGATGTGCTGCTCGAGGTCTCTAAAGATGGTCTGAGACTCTCCGGCTGCGATGTCGTTGGTACCGGCAAGTATGACGCAGCAGCTCCTCGATGGCGGTGGAGATGCAGATGTAACAGCACCCAGCTTGGCCCCAGGCTTGCAGACACCCGTCACTGAAGTCCTCAGATCCACTCGTTGTTGGAGAAGAGCTGCTAGACCACGCGCGTGGCTGTCACCCTCGATCACCACCGAGCTGAAATCCAAGGTTTTTCGTGACCCCATGTTGTCTGATTGCAATTGGCTAGTTTTCACTCTATTGCTATTTTTTTGTCTTGCATGTTGTTTCTTCTTTGCTTTGTTAATATTTCTACTATTGGATTTTATATTCTTGTTGACTTCTTGTTTTTCTATTTTCTTGTTTATAGTTTTTGATCGCGAAGGGATTGTATTTTTTTCTTCAGGAAGTAAATGATAACGATTTTGCAGTTTTATGTGCAGTTTCCTGTTTTTCTGGATTGTCCATTCGCCATCGCCTTCTTTTTAGCATTCACAGGTTTTCTTTTCAGCTCTTAGTGCAGCAACTTCCGCTTCAAGAACTTCGATGGTCGTTCTAAGGCTAGCCAGCAAGTTCCGATTTTCAGCGCATCGACTGTCAAGACAGCCGATTGATTCGCACTGAACTGCCTGATCTCTTGTTAGGTGGCATTGCCTTGACCCTGCGACAAACACCCGGTCAGTGAATTGAAGCAACCGTGTATCCGACTCTATTGAGTGGTTTAAAATTTTCTTCCGGTCCTCCTTCAGTAACTCAAGTTCTTTTTTGAGTTTGGAGTTTTCAATTTCCCACTCAGACACGACCAAGGGAATTGCCGCAGGTGAAGAAGGGTCGACCTCACAGGGCGCGGCCGGCGCGGGTGACGGAGCGCGTGGAGTGGACTTGCCGGGCTCAGCCGCGGGTGACGAAACGCGCGGGGTGGACGTACCGGGCTCAGCCGCGGGTGACGCGGAAGGCGGCGAGATGTTGCGTTGTGGAGTGGAGAGGCTGCGCATAGTCACAGGATGGTGTCCAGTATGTTTAGCGTTTACTGTAATTAGTTCCTTCTTACTTTCATCCGTTTTAATTGTAGCACTGCAGGTTTTGCCTAGACATCTCCAGACCACTTCACCATTTTTAAGGGAATAACTTTCTCTATACTTAAAGTTATCATATAGGATATGTGGCTTGCCACTTTTGGATAATTCCAAAGAGAACATTCTCTTGTCCAATTTTAAAAAGTTGTACAGTATTAAGAAGGACAACAACCGTATACAATAAAATAAATATACAATGCCTTTTTGATTTGGTAAAATAAATATTTTAGAATTTAATTTCTAAGGCATTTAGAGTAATATATTAAATTAGTTAAAATTGTAAATAAATAAAAATAATTTGATAAAATAAATGCAGTAAGAATAGTAAAATATAATGTATGATATAAAAATATACAAATAATTTAAAAGTTTTAATACATTATATATAAACAAAATATTAAAAAACCCAAATAAATAGAAATCAACAATATAAACAGTTAAAAACTACAACAAAGACAGGACAATAAGTTAAAATTACAACAAAGAGAAAACAATAAAGTTAAAATTTCAACAAACAATGACGTTACTAGTGATGTCATTGTTTAACGCTTTAAGTGATTGCGTATGTTCGTGAAAAAGATTAAGGAAAGCACGGATATTCTTCACAGATGTGCTGGAGATGACAGGAAGGTCTAGTATTTGATTTAAATGTAGTGTAAGTAGACGCCTAGTATTATGGTAGCGATCCTTCAGCAGCTGATAAGCGATTGCATAATTTTGCTCAGTTATATTTAGCGACTTTATCAGAGAGAGTGGTTCGCCTGAAAGCACGCTCAAGAGATATTGAAATTTCATTACATCGCTTAAGTGCGCATTGTTGTGTACGGCTTGTTCATAAACGTTGATGAACGTACAGAAGTCCAAGGCAGCTCCGTCAAAAGTTTTTAATTCCAATTTCGGTAGCCGGACGTTGACTTGAGGGGAGGCAGGCGGAATAGTTTCGCTTTTATTAGCTTTAGCTTGTCTCTTGGTCTCAATCATAACCACGTTAGCAGAAACGTAATCAACTAACTCGTCCACGCTCGCTAATGCGGAATAGTTAGGTGTATAGTCGGCATCCACTTTTAATTCCAACTCGTGGCACAAGTCTAATATTGCTGAAAATTCCTGTCTAAGTCTCTGAATAGATTTAGCTCTGACAAGCAACTGCTGAAGTATATTTGGATCGGAAGTCTTCTTAGTTAAATCATAGATACTTTGTATCTGAGAAAAGAGGTGTTCTCGCTTTGCATTGGCCACTTTAAGAGACATCGCCATGTTGAAAGTGTTTGTAGAAAATTAATCAATTTCAGTAATACTTCAAAGGTGAAAAGTAAACAAAATATTGTCCTCTTGAACTGAGACAGTGATAAAAATAGAAACTAAATTATTTTCCTCTGAAGTATTTTCCCCAAGAAATAAGAAGTATCTAAACAATATAATACAATGAAACACAATTCAAAAATATTTATGATACAATATAAATAAACCTTTTAAGGGGACCAGGTAGTGGCAATCTCGCCCATGTAAAATTTACCTTTTTTAGGTACACTTTTCTCAAAAACTAAAAGAGATATTGCAATGAAACTTTCACACTATTTTGTTTGTTGCTCTGTTAACAATAATAAGGATTTTCAAACATATATTTTTTACAACTTTTTTTTATTGATTTTTGAATTTTAAAACATTTTTTAAACATTTTTTTTTTCATAAAAGTGTTATAATTTTTTTATTTTTTATTTTCATGTAATAATACATCTTATTATTGTTTATTGTGATAATACAAAGAATGTGTGCAAGTTTGGTAAAATTTGGTTCAATAGTTTGCAAAATAATGGTACCAAATGACAAAAAAAACAAACTTTCGGAAAAACCAACATTTAATTTTACTCTGCCCTAAAACTAACAAATGTGTATAGGCCTACCTACTTGAACATAATTAGTGTGCACCATAGCCATAGGCTGGGTCATCTGGGTCTTCCTCATTCTCAAGTATTCTACGTTTCACTGTTTTTCTGACTTCTTTTGCTTTTTTTTCTATATCTTTCATGGCTTTTTTCAGCTTCAAATATGCGGAGTTCATCTTGTCGCTCAAGTCCTACAACACAATTAGTTCCTGCTTGGCCACATAACTTATCAAGAACTTTTATCTTCCCAAGAGCTCCATCATTGTAACACAATATTGCATCTTGCACTCCAATTGTCAAAGTGGAAAGTCCAACAAAATTGTTTTTGGAAATCCTTGTCCAAATCATATTATTGAAGGACTCGTTTTGGTTTTGTGTCTTTCCGTGAACACATTTTTTTAATAAATTTGGGTCTGCTAAGTCTTTATATATTGGTTTTATGTGCTCCATCACAGCAATTGGTAAATTGTTAGTGGGTGTAGGGGAAACTTTTAGCGCTTTGCTGCGGTTGTACTTGCACCATGATTCTACACCTTCTGGACATAGGCCATGCATTGGTTTGTCTAAGGTTGAGGATTTGTGGAAGTATGTGGCCCATATTGATTTTTTCATATTTACTACTAACTTGTGTATTTACATATTTACATCTCCTTCTCCCAAACTTCTTTATTCTAGGCATAATCACTGATAGTTTTCTCTTTTTTCGATAACAATAAACTGTAATATAGGAAGCTAATACTCAACCAAACTCACATTCACATAAAACAGGACCAACATAACCTAATAACATCACAGAATTAGAGAGTAAGTAAAATCAGCTGACTCAAATAACCTATGACATGGCTGCCAACCTAGAAAAGCAAAACACAAATGGTAAATCCTACTGATATGTGTATCAGCTCAGTGCGTTCCCGCACAAAAAAATTAAAATTAATATGAATTAGTGCTTAGATTTGCATATATTTGGCATCAAATTGTTCAGAAAAAGATTGGCAACAATAATAAATAATAATAAAAAAATTTTTAAAATTAAAATATTTCACTACCTGGTTCCCTTAACACCTTTTGTAAACTTTTATTTTTTTTTTACTATGTACATTTCGAAATCATTGATTTCATCTTCAGGTACCAATTGTTTAGTTTTTTGAGGTAAAAAAACTCAATAATAATGCAATAAGTAGAGTAGGCTCGTATAGGCCTATAGTATAGTTTTGTTTTGAGAAAATAAAATACACTGTTATTATGGCAAAACGTAAACAAGACAAGTTTTTATTAAATAATAAACAACAATTAAGGTTATTGTCGAGCTAAATTCAGCTATAATGTAGCAGAGGCTCTGGAAACATTATGCGCACGTACTACATGTAAACTGTCAGTGGTAAAGTATGGTAGTGTTGTGACAGTAACCATAAACCATGCATACATATGCGTGAGCAATGTTCAAATAGAAATTATAATAAACAATTGTGAGCAGTAAGTAGCTTTTTTTCTTTTTAAGCTGAGACTAGAATATAGTGTTGACAAAATAAACATTTAATTTTGCAATATGGGTGCAAGTCCTGCTCAAGGTAAAGTGTCAATAACCAAGATTGTTTATATTTAACCTGCTTAGAATAATGCGTATTACAAGTAGGGCTGATAACCAACAAGTATTGAGAAGCGGTAACCATTAAACACAGTAATCAGTTCACCTGTGCTGTAACAGTCTGAAAGCTTGTTTTGTCAACAAAACAATGCAGTCGACAGAGCACCACAGCTGATATGATCAGACGTCACAGCTGATATGATCACAGCTGATATGACTGGAGAGGGGATTGGAAAATCGATATGCACGGACTTTGCAATCGTGAAAGAACCTGAAACCACACTTTGAAATATGCACTGTATATAGCTTATAAGAGTTGAGATTGCACTGATATTCACCAATGGACTAAAGTTCTTATTATCCGGCCCGGAGGACCATGAAAAGAATGGAATTTGGTTATAGAACCGTGAAATAATATTTTAGAGGCTCGATTAGAAGGACCACTTCACACTAGGCAGTGAAGACGCCGAACACACTGATTTTAACAAGAGTTCACTAGGTTACACATAATGAGTTTATGAACAGTGCATATTCAAATAAAGTGTATAAAATAAACAGTTACCTTTATTTTCATGAGAGGTACCTAACCGTAGTCTGCTGTTGTTGAGGGCCAGGTTGTGATCAGTAAGTGTTGGAAATAGGCTGCTGTCTTGTAGGCAGGCGTGAAGACGGAAGATGTCCTTCACGGATTCACTCACGCACAATACGACCGCAAACGAATAGTTCATAACACTGTGGCCAGTCCTGTAGAGCACGGTAGACGCGGGTGTCCGGGAGCAGAGACGTTCTGGTAGAGATTGCCAATCCAGAGCACTGACTTTAATGTTAATGTAAATGTACAACAAATAGAATAAACTAATATTTAAATGAGAGAGTAACACATGGGGGAGAGAGTAAGTATGGTAAGCAGTGGCTAGAGAGTACATAAGTGCCCCAGGCGGGATCGAGAGTATAACGAGCAAGCGTGCCTACGCTTGCAAGGTAGGCAATTGATAAGTCAACCGTTGTGATTGGTTGGTGAGTTTACAGTAAACAGCTGATTCGGGAAACAATGGTTCATTGGTCTGTCACTGTACGTGAATATTTTAATCCAGTAAGGAATGGTATTGTAGGCACTAGGCCGCAGAAAGAGATATGGAATTAATGTAGTATATACAGTTTTAGTAAATAAAGGCAAATATAGAGTATAAGTTGCACAAAAAATATATACATAATTATTATTCAATAAAAGTAGCCTTTTCATATTAGGCAATAAAAAACAAGTTATTTAATGCAATAATACTTAACAGTCATAATCATCAATCTTATTTGAAAAATATTGTAAAGAGGTTTGAAAGTCATCAAGTCTTGTTTTATAACGGGCTTCAAATCCAGAAAATTGTTTTTTGATTGTATCCTCCATTTTTTTGAGGAATTCATTCTGCATTTTGGTAATAATATCCTGTGAAACGGTTTCCTTCGATTTGCTCGACTTACTTGCACCAATACAGCCTTTGCACTTCCATCCACCTCGTCTGGTATCACCCATGCGGTTCCAGTTTTTCTCAAGAATATCAGCACATTCCAGGTGTAGTCTAATGTCACACGAGGAACATATAGCAAACGAAAGCGGTTCACTAGGCAAGGGATCACTACAAGATGCGCAATCACTCATTTCGAAGCGACAGAAGACGGAGGAACAAGGAAAGACGTCTGTACCGTTCGGCTGCCACGACACAACCAAGTCAAGCAATATCGAGCCTGACTGCTCCGTGGATGGGTGACCGCTGGACGATCCTGTCCTTGCAGGCAGCCCGCTGCCGGATTATTGGCGGTTTGGAACTCACGCCTATAAAGCCATTGGGCTCTGCTTAAAGCCGCGTTTAAACTTGCAAGTAGAGTTGTGCGAACTTACGAAGCCGTTGTTGCATAATATGAGCAAGGATAAGCAATATTAACCGCGAGTACTGTCACAAGTTTGTTTAACAACTGCAAGCGCTTTTTTGTAGAGTTTAGGATTTAAATTTCGATGTCTGACACTACTCCCTAATTGTCGTGAACCAATATCCGACACTGTTGCTACACCGCCTGCGAGAGCTTTCCCCCGTTTACACTAAGAATTTTTACTGTTGGACTCAAAACTTGCTCAATTTCCTGGCAGTATAAACGTAGCTAGAAAGTACCTTAAAGATGGATTCTTAGTCCTTATTTCGCCTGGTTAAAGAAGGCACCCTTTACGTTCAAGTTGTCTTATTAGTCGCATTGCAACTATGACTACGAATACGAGTCGGGTATCAAGAGCGTCTACTGACATATCATTGAGTTGTTAAATAAATTTGAACAAAATGAAAATGCGTAATATCTTTATACGTATACATTTTTATCTTAAATGGATGCAATAACTGAATTAAGAATATTTTGATAAAAAATACGAAATTAATGTTTTTTATAAATCACATGTACATTTATCCCAAAAACTAAAATTTAGTTTTAAAATATAAAGCAACAATTATGCATTAAAACTACATAAATATTATGTGGCCAGTGGTTGTCAGACAAGACAGGACAGTGAACGGCAGGGTGTTCTCACAATGAACCCGTCTCCTGCTGTTAGCTGGGGAAGTTATCTTGGCTGATGAAGACCTCAACGCAATGCCCACAAAGCGCAGTACGGCCACACTGATTACAAAGGCTCATCACTGCCAGTAGTTTGCAGGCAGGACAGGACAGTGAACGGCAGGGTGTCCTCACAATGAACCCGTCTCCTGCAGTTAGCGGGGGAAGTTATCTTGGCTGATGAAGACCTCAACGCAATGCCCACAAAGTGCAGTACGGCCACACTGATAACAAAGGCTCATCACTGGCAGTAGTTGTCAGAATAAATAAATGTTCCACTCTATTTTAAAGGTTCAGATTTACATTTCGTTGTAACATTTTCTCCTAATGTATAAAATATCGATTTGTTTGAAATGAAATAAGCTCAAATAGAAAAGGCTTATAATCCCACATTTTTTGTAATAACTATTTTAATTCGGGTTTTGTATGTTACTGATGACGATAGAGCGAATAATAGATATCTTTCATATTAGTCGCTATAGTTTAATGAACCAAGCTCTTTCTCCAAATGGACGATTTCGAAATTTCAGTTCCCCTTCAGATTCATAGCTTGTTTTTTGACATTCTTGACTTAGTCTGTGTTCTTATCGCACTAATATATTTGTTGATTTTGTCTTAATACTGCTTTTGTTTTATTTATATTCTTTACTGAAGAAGTGATCAGACTACAGGTTCCGAAACGTATTGTCATCTATGGAACATTAATCGACGGCACGTGTAAAGAAATATCTTAGAAAGAATTTTGCAATTTGGGTCGGAAGAGAATAAATAAAGTAGTTTACTAGATTTTGTCTAAATTATCCTAGTTAAACAAGCAAACAATTCATAGCAATATGGCTGTGGACAGTCCGTTATTCGTTCCAATTTAAAAAAAAAAGTATTAACTCCTTTGGGATTCAATTTCCTAAACAAAGTTTATTTTGGAACTATGCTAGGAAATGTCCTAAACTGAAGTCAGCGAATCAATGAAGTATATTCTTCAAATCTGGACAAGCTATCATTTCTTCCCCAACCCAAACATTCAATAATAATGTAAAATATTCGTATGAGTTTCCTCGGGACACATTTAAGGAAATGTCAAATGTATGCTTCTGAGCCAAAGTTTTATGTCACCGTCGATGGAGAAAACAACTTAAAGTTAATCATATTCTCTAGTCTATATAGCCCACCGAACGTCATTTAGACTGTATGAACATGACAGGTAATATAGACGTGTTCGCGGTATAGCAATACTTCGTCTAATATAAAATTTAATTGTCCTGGTCATATTTAGTTTTTCACTTAGGATAAGAGTTTAAAACTTCTAATTAGTTATAGAGGGACCTTTGCGCTTGCTTCCGGATTGATAAGACTCAGAATTGGCAAGGTTGGATAAGGGGCCTCCTCCAATCAATATCCATAGAGGGCACTACCAGTCATGTCACCTTGGACAGTAGGATGTAGCTCTGTTCCAGCCTTTTTGTTGAAGCGGACAGGGAACAGCACTCATTCATTTTCAGGTCAGCAACTGCTTTTGGGAGTTCCACCAATTTTCAGTCATCCTCCGCAGTATATATATATCAACCCACCCCAGTAACACCCCAGAAATTTGTGATTAGGGATGTACCGATTCTGGACATCCATAGGGTTGCGTATCTATAAGTGGTACATCGGTTTTTGCTGTACCCAGGGCACTTTCAACTGTAAGGTATAACTGAACAGAAGTGGACCTTTCTTCTGAGGGCCATCGTCAGATACAGAATTTCACGCACTCATATCGCTGCTGCGAATAAAGAAGGCGATACAGAAGCTAGAGTAACATGTTTTGGCGAGTGTTGATGGCGTTAAATGTGAAGACATCGTTGTCAGCGCGTTTCCTTCGCCATTTATGAGACTGGAGGTCCCTGCTGAGCGTCCAGGTATCTGTAACATACACAATGAGATACCTTAAATACTAGGGAAGTTCTTGGTCAAAGATCTGTACTAATTAAGAAATGTATAGCAGTCATCTAAGAATGTATGTGATTCTTGAAAACACATTACACTTCTATTGTTAGTCTTATTGCAAAACAAATACGGACTTCATAATAGAAAACATTTATAGTTTTATTGTATTATTACTTTAGGCAACATCAAAGTAAATTGTGAAATCAAACTCAAACATTTTAAATATTTCCCTATAACGCATATCATGAGACAATCGATATAACAATAGAGTAAATATTTAAGTTTTAGATTGAAAATAATGTTTAGGACAAGAATATCAACATGTTTAATCTTTATCACAGGTTAAGTGTAACTTTGTCGTAACTTCGCTGGGTAAAACAAGACATCTTTAATTTACTTTATAATCTTAGGAGTAAGTTAATTTGGCTGTATAACAAACAATTTTCTGTGTATAAGATCCGATAAGAAAAAAAGTTATATATTACAGTAATTTGTTATGGTAAAACATTATTTATTATATTTAATAGTATATTTTATATTTTGGAGGCTTTTGATAACCAAGAGAATCGCAGCATCTGGAGAATGCACAAAACATTATAGATCTGAATAGATCTCCATTTATCATTTCGGGTTTCGAAAGCTTAATCTCGATATTCCAAAAAAAAACAGTTGCCCTATCAGACACGTTGTGTTGTATAACACTCTTTATTACACGCCTGCAACATCTCAAATTTAGGAATGTTTTCTAATTAATTCATTCAAGAAGTTCCTAATAGATCCTTTCTTCAAAGAGATAGACGATTCACTCTATTCTATACACAACCAACCATGACGAGGACGCAATTCTACTTCAAGTACTTTTTATACTGCTGCCATTCCTTCTAGAATGGAAATTGCTTGCAATAACGGCAAGCACTATTCCTTCAGGAATGTATCTTCAGTCCCTTCTGCGCATTATCATTGTTGTTAATTAGAAATAAATCCTTGGTTAGGTGTTTTTTTCTACGGCCTGGAATCAATTAGCTCATAATTTATAAAATGCTGTTTCTTAATAATGTTATAGGAGGGATGTGACTGAAAAAGAAAAACGTTATGGGTGATTTTTTGCTTAAAATTAGGCCTTCTATCGATATTCAAGGTTATTTGGAAAAAAATAAATTCACCCCCGAGAAGGGGTGGCAACCACCCCCAGGGTGGTTGCGGAGTTCAAATCATTTTCACTTTTGAATTTAAGGGTAAGATGAACCTAATTCCAAAATTTTATGCAATTCGGTTCACAGTAAAAAAATTCGGAGCAATAATGCTTCAATGACTGCACTACAATGCACTCGAGCTGCCACGACCGGACTGCAGATTAAGTGGTCGATTGCCGACCATGTGCCAGTTCTAGGGTACATGTAAGTGGCTGACTCTTCATTGAGAACGAGCGATGGTGTATATTGAAATCGCAAACCATCAGGAAAGGAGACGGGAGTTGGCTGTAGAGATCACGGGGACCATCAAAAGATAAATCAAAAGGGGAAGGTGGAATATATATATATATATATATATATATATATATATATATATATATATATATATATATATATATGGAGCAGATGCTTCATTTAAAAGGAATGTCGGTTGTTACTGCTACTGCCTGGAGGTTTGTAACGATGTTCAAGGCTCTAGCATTAACAGAAGAATCTGCTAGAATAGTCAAACCTCCACAGGCAATTTGTTGGTGATGATCTACGCGAAGATGTCATAACCATTTTGTTTGAAATGAGAATGAGGAGGCAATTTTGTCTCTTTCATGCAAATAAATTTAGGCTTTCTTGTGTTCAAAAGTAATTTTAAATCTTCAAAGTGACTTCTCAAACAATTAATATTCCATTGTAACAGCATTTTAAATTATTTTATATATTTTATTTTGTTTTAGTTCACCTTTATTGTTTTTCTTTGTGTAGATACAGCACAGAAGTTACCATGTACAGTTTGGAACTCTGTCTGCACCTGCAAAGGGTCTTCAACCATATCATCATCTAGTGATAATTGGGAGGTACTGAACGAAGATAGATTAGTCTTTTTCACTAGCAGTTTAGATCTATTTTCTGATTTTTATTGTACATTCTTTTTTAGTTTGTCAGCGAGTATTTTCCTCTCTTCTAAAGATAGGCGGGTTTCGTATTTTGTTGCACCCTATCCCTAAAAGTAGGAGTAACTGATGCGCAAAACTTAACTAACCTAACCAACCTAACCTGTAACTAACCTCTGTCAAGGAAAAGGCACTGGATCACCCACCCACTGCGAAGATTTATCTTTTGCGCCTTCAGATAGTTCACTGCTACACACGCTACATCCCTGCTTGGACATTGCATATAAAAATATTGAAGCTGTTATCGTTTAGTTTAGAGATATAACGACTGATCCACAATACAGTATTGTGAAGGAAACAGGATTTTTCCGGACATTTGCCATCGTTCAGTGAAACAAGAAAACAGTAACACTACGTTTCGAGATCTGCAATCTGATCTCTTCTTCAGGTAAAGAACTAACCTAATACATAATCAGATTGCAGATCTCGAAACGTAGTGTTACTGTTTTCTTGTTTCACTGAACGATGGCAAATGTCCGGAAAAATCCTGTTTCCTTCACAATCCTTCCATCGTCAAAAATAACCTTTAAACAAAGAATACAGTATTATTTTAATTAGTTTCATTGTAACTTAATTAATAGTTTAGTTGTAATAAGTGGGTTACTAATAATAGTTTAAATAATAATTGTGTAATTGTATAGTAATTGTAAAAGTAATTGTATTGGTTTAAGTGGTAATTTATTAATTGTACAGTAACTGCTATTTATTGAATTTATTTATTTATTATTTATTTATTTTTAATCAGTTTTCATATATTTAGTTATTTTAGTAACCCGACAAAATGCCTCGTCTGACTAGATCCAGTGAGTTACTGAATATTGTTAACGGTCTATACTTTATAGACAACTATGTTATTGACCTGGCCTCTAGGGTATATAACGAGCTTAGGTCCATCACAGCCACTTTTGGGGAAGACGCTATTGAGAAACTTACTCCTCATGTAGTTACACTGTTCAGCAAATTAAATGAGCTCGCTAAGGAAAATGTTGATCTAAAAAAACAAGTGGATGCTGTGAGTGAAGACCTGAATCTAGCCGAGAACAAGTGCGATGAGCTCAACACCAGTAACAAGTATAAGGCTGTTCGTTGTAATGAGCTGCACGACCAGTGTGAAGAGGAGGTGACTCGGCTTACCACGGCTCTTGAAAGCATGCGTGAAGAGAACTTTAGGTTGAAGGGCTCTTTAAGTAAGCTTGAAAGTATGGACACAGCCAAGCTTCTTGCAGAGAGTGAAAACAAGATAATGGGGTTAATGGAAGAAAAAAAAGTCTCCTGACTTCCATTGAGGTACTGGAAGCTGACGTTGGGTGTCTGAGGGCTGAGCTGAAGAATATGGAATGGTGGCGGACGAGTCTAGGGCGTGACGCAGCTGTACAACTTCCAGACCCAGTCCAAGAACAGTCTCTCAACTACAGCACTCATGACATCACGGACAACGTTTTAGACGAGCTGCAGTTGCCTTCCTCGGCATCTTCTGTGACCCTTAGTCACGAGAACACCTCTGCACGCAACGTTATAGACGACTTCAAAGACGTGTTGTTGCTGGGTGACTCGCTTCTTCGTCACACGAGCAGGAACTGTATGAACAGGGGGGCTTATGTTGAGTGCTGTCCAGGGGGTAGGATATTAGATATAAAGAAAAGATTGTTAACATATTTAGATGTAAGTTTATCATTAATATATATTCATGTAGGAACTAACAATCTAAAGCGTGGGTATAGGGGAGGTCCTGGCTACAATGGGGGCCACGGGAAACGTGGGGCTCTCCACGCAATGGCAGACCCGCTGTTCACTGCCAGGACAAGGTTTCCTCAAGCTAAGGTTGTCCTCAACAGTGTTTTAATCAGACGTGATCTCACATACAAAGCACTGTTTGACTTCAACGAGCAGTTAGAGTTGATGTGTCTCAACTTCAATGTTGAGTTTGTTGAGGCAAACTGTTGTGTTGGCAGGAGGGACCTTGCTCGCGATGGGATACACCTCAACAGGAGAGGTGTGTCGCGTCTGGGTTCCTTGTTTGAAGATGTAACAGCGGAACTCTTACTGAGCAGCACTGACCAGGCTGCAGCCAATGTTAACCTCAGCTATAGTCCAGGGAATGAGATTGCAGTGAATAGTGATCCTGCTGTGAGTGACGCCATCCATGAATCACAAAACTCGGGAAACTAGCTGAGGAGGGGGGTATAGGTTGTTTGAAAATAGCTCACTTAAACATGCGATCTCTAAACACTGGGTTCTTTGAAATGTGTACGCTAGTAAATGACTTTGGGTTTGACATCTTTGGAGTAACAGAAACATGGCTGCACTCTGGTACCCCCTCAGACACTTACATAATACCCGGGTGCACAATGATTAGATCTCAGCCCGACTCAGAGGGTGGTGGTGTTGCTGTGTATATCAAGGATGGCGTGGTATACGAACAGCACTATCTTGCGGAACATGTTAACCCTTGTATTGATTACGTCTCTTTAGTTGTAAGACAAAAGGGGATGAAATTGGGGATATGTTTTGCTTATAGGCCCCCTCGCCTTAGATACACTTGTCTCACCTCTCTATTGCGCTCGCTGTTTATTGATTTAGCGATTGAAGTCAGAATGTCTGTATTGAATGTCTGAATGGGTGATATGAGCATTGATTTATTATCCAAAGAAAGGAATGACGCCCAGTATTTACGTCGGCTCTTACATGAAATTAATGCAGTGCAATTAGTGAATGAGCCTACTAGAGTAACATCTACTTCAGCAACATTGATTGATCACTTAATTTAGGATAAATCTACCAGTACGAAAATTGAAAGGGTTGGTGTTCTTGATGCGTCTAGCCTGAAAGACCACAGGGGAATTGTTATAACTTATCATAAATTGGTCTACTGTACCTTGAAGTTTTTAAGAGAGAAAAAATGGAGCACCACATTATAAAGTATAGTCTAAGTTTGATACGGAAAAGCTACTGAAAGAAATTGCTGAAATAAACTGGGAGAGTGCTTTACAGATAGGCAACGTAAATGATATAGAAAGGTTCCTGACAAAACAACATTATGAATGTATTTGACCAAAATGCACCTGTGGTATGTAAAAAAGGTCAGTAAGAAAAAAGCCCCTTGGCGAAATGAAATTATAAAGCGTATGACAAGAACAAAGAACAAGATGAGGAAAAAGTACTGGAAAACAAGGCTAAACTCAGACTGGGATAATTACAAGGACATAAGAAACAGGTTAAATGTGTTGGTCTGGCGATCAAACAAGGATTACTTTTCTGAGAAGCTGGTTTCATCAGATAACCCTAGAGACTTCTGGTCTTGCGTTAAGCAAAGTGGAATAGCAGGTCAAAATTCCTCCCCAAAATAAGAACTCCCCCCCCCCCGGTCTTAAGCCCAATGACATGAATAAGTTCTTTTCTGAAATGGGTTCTGGAAATAACATCGACGATAGACTACTTGACTTACTGAACAAAACCCGTCTATCTAACACAAGACAGAATTTTAGTTTTAGACCAGTTACTGAGGAGGAAGTGAAGGAAGTTATGAATGAAGTGAAATCACGTGCAGTGGGACATGATGATATATCAATAATGATGATAAAGACAGTCAGTCCGTATGCTATAGGGGCAATCACCCATTTGGTGAATACATCGCTGGCAAATGGGCTGTTTCCAAGCAGATGGAAAACAAGCATTATGCTCCCACTTCCAAAAGTAGCTTCTCCTGCCACTGCCCAGCATTTCAGACCGATCTCTATTCTGCCAGCAATGTCAAAAACTACTAGAAAAAACAGTAATCCGACAAATAAGCAAGTTTGAGACACCTACCTGCACTCCAGTCTGGATTTCGACAAAAACTATAGCACATGCACTGCACTTGTTAACCTGTTCAGTGACGTAATTGATGCAAGAGATGACGTTAAAAGTAGTACAATTGTGCTTATTGACTACTCTCAAGCATTTGACTCGATATCTCGCGAACTTATGGCAGCGAAGCTTCATTATTATGGATTTGATGATTTGGCTATAGATTGGATGAAGTCATTTCTCACAGGAAGAAAAGCAAGTCACAAGAATTGGGAGTGAGACTTCGGATCCGCTCATTAAAGAGCGAGGTGTGCCTCAAGGTAGCTGTTTGGGGCCCATCTTGTTCAATTTGTATACAGCTGACCTCCCCAATTATCTTCAACACTGTAAAGTCCATCTATATGCAGATGACTGTCAGCTGCATCTGTCTTACAAGCAGAGTTTGATGGAAGAAGCTGTTAACAATATAAATTATGACATGCACAACATATGTGCATGGGCTGAAAACAACGGCCTGAAAATTAATTTAAAAAAGTGCAGTGTCCTACATACAGCTTTTTAGCACGTTGTACAACGGCTACATGGTAGTGGGTTGTGTGTGATGCTCGGAGATGAGGAGTTACCAGTATGTGACAAGATAACTACTCTCGGGGTCGTGTTAGACAACAATCTGACATTTTCTGACCATGTCACATTTACTTGTCAACGAGCACTGGACAGACTTAGGGGACTTTACAGGTTTAGAAGTTTTCTCCCAGAGTCCGCCAAACTTAAGCTCATACAGTCACTTCTCCTCTCTGTTTTCTAATATTGCTATCCTGCATACGGAAATAGTATCTCCAAGGGGGACTGCGGTAGGATCCAAAAAAATGCAAAACACAGCCATTATTTTTGTGTTTTGTTTGAAAAAATATGACCATGTGATAGCTTACCACGAGGATGCCAAACTTGCCCCAATGGCGACCGTATGCAGGATAATCACGTGCTGTATGGTGCACAAGGCCCTTACACTTGGAGTGCCTGGGTACCTTACTGACCGGCTCCAGTGTCGAGACGAGGTTTCCCTGCCCAGCACTCGCCATGGTGGAGTGCTTCACTTTCCCAAAATTAAGTTAGAATTGGGAAGAACAAGTTTTTCTTATTTTGGGCCAAATATGTACAATGACCTCCCCCAACCCATTAAAAAGTTATCATGCCCTAGTTTCAAGAAAAATAAAAAAAAATCATTGGTATGGGCATTGATGTTGTATATTTATTTTGTTATCTTACTTCTTGTATTTACTCTTAGGCCTAGATAAGTTTGTGTTATTTTTGTATTTATTTTAGTTTTTAGACGACAGTAATTCTGAAAAGCAGTATTTTACTGAGAAGCGCTGGATTAATAAAGGCATTTTTATTATTTATTATTATTATTAACTTTATACTGTGTGTTGGACTTAGTATGGGGCGTTTGGACTGCTTGGGAAGGATTACTGATGGATGCCAACGGATGTTGTCCGGTACCGGCTGCAAGCTGCTTAATCAATGCAGCAACCTGCTCTGTTAAATTAAGTACCATACAGCTTCGGAGTACGAGAATCCCTTTTTAGGGGTTTGAGCGATTCCTCTCCTATACTCTTTCCTTGCTTCGTTGAAGGAAAGTTTGTTTAGAGTAGTAGCAATCTTCAAAACTTGATGGTCCTCGAGGTGGCCGCGTGTTTACCCTTGCAGTTCACGCATCTGACGTCGTTCTTGCATCCGTATTCTTGGTGGCCTTCATCGCCGCAAGGGGAACACATCTCAGGGCCCGAGCACGTCTTAGTAGCGTGCCCGAATCTCTGACAACGGAAACACTGCTGCGGATTTTTGAAGTAAGCCCGTACAGTCAGGGAATAAGTAATATTTTTTTTGGGTTAGGGAAACGCATATGTCAGAATTAGAACAGGTGTAGGAACCTTTCTCCCATTCTCCGTCCGAAGCATCCTGACCACATCGGTTACCATTTCACATTGCAGCTCGTCCTTAATTTCTTCTTCACTACATTCCATCAGGTCCTGACTGAAGACGATCCCCTTGGAGGTGTTCAGTGAGGATTGCGGTTGAACCACGACTTCCACCTGATAAAAAAAACTCGTCATCTTAAAGAACGGTTTGGATGTCGTTCGCAGCCTCCACCAAGATAGTTCCATTCCTAAATTTACTTATACATTTAGGCTGACCGCCTGAGGAAACAAATGCTTTGTTAAAAATGAAAGGGCTAAACCTGCGTTAGAGTTTTGTCCTATAATAATAATAATAATAACTTTATTGCTTTAGAACATGTACATGCTATAGCAATTGTCATGGAAGAAAATATGCAATAAAACTGGATTCGTACATGACATATAGGTTACTTTCATACTATAGGATGCTTCCTATATTATTTAATTATTTATAGGAATCTTTATATTTTTATTAAGAGAATTGTGAATTAATATAATAATTGAATTGTAAGATTGTGATCCTTCCGGCAGTGCTGAAATTTCTTGTCGATTCGGGTTCGAGGAATGCTAGAAGCTTCCTTTTGTATCTAGGTATTGAGCACAGGTTACAGGTCTTTGTTGGATAGGTACCATCCAATTCAGACATTGTGTTTGCTCAATTTTGATTGGCCAATGTTAGGTTGATTATATGGTGGGAAGGACTTCTAGATCCTTTCGGTGGATTCAACCACGTTTTCAGGGGATTCTTTGCTGTGTGCTCAGAGAGAGAAGTTCGTGTAAAGTGATAGCCTACTGTTGCCGTATCGATTTTTCGGTAGGAAGGTTGAGTTTTAAGATTAAAATTTCTTTTCAAAATTTAAAGTCTCAAGTTTAAAATAATTAATCTATAATAGTCATTTTGGTTACTTGGTGAAGTCTTCAGGAGAAGTGCGAGGTACTGTGAAAGTTAGAATTTAACATTTGAATAGTAAATTGCTTGAAGATATTTTCCTGTTCAATTTGGTTAAATCAGGAATAGCCTACTGAAAAAGAAAATTTATTTAATGTTCTGAGATTCTTATATATATTTTAACAATTTCCTAAATTTAACATTCAAAGCCAAGTGGATAATTCTGGATAATTCAATAATTTGTAAATTGGAAATTTTACAGAAAATAAGTAGTTTGAAATTGATACAATTTTGAGTTTAACTGGTTGGACATCGTCTTTGTTCATATATTAAATATTACCTTAATTTCTTTGATTTTTATTTTGAGAAGAAGTCTTATTTTATTATTTGTTTCATTTTATATTTGAAGAAGATTATTTTATTTTGAAGTTTAATGAAGATTTTTATTTTAAGATTGTGTTGAAAACATTAGCACTGAGAACTTGAAGGACACAATTATTGAATGATTGATTGTTTGTTAATTTTAAGACTGGACTTGTGAACTTTTGATGGGTTAAAAATATGAAATAATTGAGAATAAATTCAAAGTAAAAAAGATAGCTTGGCGTTGCTGTATTATTGATTTTAAAATTTATTAAAATTACTATTATTTTATACTGAGTTTTAATTATTGAATTCCATTGGAACTTGTGCATTCTTAAAATAAAGGGTTATTAGTTCAGAACACAATTGATCCCTCTTATACTAAAACAAAAATAGTTGTAATTGGTTCATAGAAGATAACCCTACTATAGACACGTTACACATACATACAATTTATTTCATCCATCCTACTGCTCATTCATTCGAATTTCCCACTCTAGCACAAGCGTAAGTCAGCCAATTATGTGGTCACCCAAACATGTACCATGAACTCGTCTGTACTGTAAAAGCTTCTGAGAGCAATACAGTTTTCAGACGAGTTTTTAAATGCCTTAGGCATTGTGGCACACTTTTTATGAAATTTGGCAGTTTGTTGACAAACTGAGCTCCTGCCTGACAAGGCAAACGCTCATGCACTACCGTCCTGTGTCTCCCAGTTCGGTGTTGTCCCTGCCTCTAGTCTCATATGAGTGTATATCACTACCTCTGATGAGATTGCATTTTCACTTTAAAAACAGAGACGTCTCTAAAATTTAGAGGCAGGGTAATGTCAACAGTTTTTGATTTCCGAATGCTGGTCTGCACGACTCACTCCATTGTAGTTTTGCAATTGTTCGAAAGGCTTTTTTTGGAGTGTAAACACTCTATAGAAATGTGGATTTGCACAGCCTCCCCACAAGACCACTCCGTATGACAGGTGGGAGTATATCAATCCATAATACGCCGTCATCAGTAGCTGAGTTGGGCAGTATTTGGATAGGTGCCTCAAAACATAAATGCCTGAGGACAATTTTGAACAAACGTTGTCTACATGACTATCCCATGTCAACCCTAAATCAAAGTGTATTCCAAGGGATTTAGTCGAGTAGAGGTCTTCAATCTCAGTCTCCTCCAACATCACTATAGGACTTTGATCAGAGACGGTCGGCCGTAAACGAAATTGAACAAACACCGATTTTGACGGGTTTTTTTTAAGATTGAGCTCATTGAAATGTTGAATTAAGTTACTGAGCTCAGTGAATGTTGTCATTTCAAGTTGTTTGTTAGGTATAGTAGAGTTGGAATGTTCATATTATCAGCCCTTACTTTTTCTTCCACTTTCCTTTGTTGTATATATGATTCATTTTCAGAATCTGACAACTGTCGCTTATTCTCTGGATCATTATGATCTCTTCCTCCGAATTCTTGCCCTAAGGGCGAGGTGGTTTCGATGTCCATAGATAAGGTCACCAGCGCATCGTGTTTAGTAGTGCGGGCCGATTCACCGGGAGCTTGGGGGACAACCCTACCACAGTTCCCCGAGGCCCGGTTTCCATCGATTACCAAGACGGGAATACGCGCACAACTTAGACTCGCACGTGGCAACATGGGCTCAGACACCCCTGCCTACTGAACACTTTCTGACTAGGGGCCGAAGTGGCTGGCTTCTGAAACCAATACATGACTTACGCCTCGGCAGAAGCAAGCTCACATCAGCTCTCATCAACACCAGATAGGGCATCTAGCACCGGCTTAAGCACTCCAAGCGAGCCATGTATTGGGACGCTAAAAGAGGACGGGTACTTATAAGACCCTGGAGGGGGATTTGGTAGGAATTAGGAACTGGTTAGGTGGGAAGAGGCAGTTTAACGTCATACCCAGGACGACCGAATGAATTGTCTCTTTCAAACAATTACCCACGTACAGCTAAGAGTAATTTACTCAATGAAAGAGAATGTTTGTGTTGAGTTTAAATTTTCAATTCTTATTTTTACATTTCTGACAACGAAGGAGAAGCTATTACTAGATTATTAGATGTATTATATGTATTTTATTCTATTATATTATGTATTATAAACACTAACACTTGTTGTTTTAATATTTATAGCTGTATTATTATAAGTTTGTTGAATTAATTATTTTCCGTATGGATTTATTGTTTTTTCAACATAACGCAATGTTACCTTACAGCTATGTATGTATGTATGATGGTATATTTTTCAGTAGTTGTCAATAAGTCATTGTTTTAAAGGTAGAAAATCACGAGCTGTGTGTGGATCATTGTTTGAAGGTGGACGTCCAATAGGTGTTGTAAAATCATTACTTGAAGGTAGAAATTCACTCGGTTTTGTTGAATCATTATTTGAAGGTGGAAATTCATTAACTGTAGTTGGGTCAATTTTTGTATGAGGGAATTCATTAGATGTAGGTGGATAATTGTTAAAAAGGTGGAACCATTTGTGCAATACAGTGGTTGGGTGTCGTCATTCACTGATTTTTCAAACCCCACCTGATATGCTTCTATGTCGATAAATTTCTACTTGTTTTGGTCACCACTTGGATTGTTGTTTTTGGTTTGAAAGAGAAAATTCATTCGGTGTCGGTGTGAAATTGTTTGATGGTGGAAATTAACTAGCTGTGGGTGGAACATTGGTTGAAGTTGGAAATTCATTGGCTGTCGGTGGTTGATTGCTTGAATATGGAAATTTACTGGCTTTAGGTGGAATTCAACTACATATAATAATACAGCTATAAATATTAAAACAACTAGTGTTAGTGTTCATGATACATATTAAAATGAATAAAATACGTCAAATAATCTCGTAATAGCTTCTCATTCGTTGTCATAAATGTGAAAAAAGAACAAAAATTTAAAACTCAACACAAACACAAAACCCTACCTGATATGCTACTATGTCGATAAATCCCTACTTGTTTTGGTCATCACTTGGTTTGGTGTTTTTTGGTTTCAAAGAGACAATTTATTCGACCATATAAATGAAACTGCCCCAACGGCTGTTTTCTCATTCCCTGGTCCACATCAATAGTAGCTGTCAGTATTGTGATAGTTTTGGCAGGCTCATAAACCGTTTGTATGACATCTGACAATATGGAGACTACTACAACCGATCCATGATAGTGTCCTAACGATTGTGTCCTTAGTCTCGGGTCCACTTTTTTGTTGGCTGTCAGTTTGCTGATCACTGTGGCAGTCCGGCGAGCCGCTTGTGTGACATCAGATCTTAAGAAGACTACTATATGTTGGTAAAACCCCACAGCCAAGTCCTATCAATTGCATCCTTCCTCCAATTTGAGATCGTTTAAGGTATACTAGTAACAGATGTAATTCTAACAAACAGGACAAACAAACATTAAAAACGAAATAAAATGGGTAAACATAAGATAAAATTAGCGTAACAAATAACAAAATATACATTATTAGTTAACATAAAGAACTATATTCGGCCTAAATGATGGTTACGTTTAAAAAACCGAAGAGCCTCCCAATTATAGCCTCGTTGTCGCCCAGTAGATCAGTTTAACGACCAGGTACCCAAACAAGAACTACGTGTTTACAAAGCAAAGACGTAAGCTTTGCTCCATGAAGTAGGGAAACGCCGTTGTGAAAATATTTCATTGTAAAGCAGCAAAAGTACATAGCTTGATTCTTTAGGAAGATTTTTCAGCATGGCATAATGGATATTATCGGGTCCTGTAAATGAGTTCGAAGATGATGCGAGTGCATTCTGGATTTCAACCATCGAAAAAGGAAGATTAAGAGGACTGATATTATTTATATTCAGATCCACCGGTCTAGCCTCTTCCGCAGTCTTTACAGTCTCAAAATTTTCTGTATAGGAGCTGGTAATCGATACCTCTGCGAAGGTGGAGGAAAGGATGTTAGCCATCTCGAGTTGGTCTGTAGTTACAAGACCTAGGTGCTTAAGACCAAGGATATGGCTGGTCGGAGGGCGGCCATATACAGAACGAAGTTTCCTCAATGCTTAGTTTACGTCAGTTGGAATATCAGAGTCACATGTAGATACAATAGATTTGAATCGCTCCCAGTCAGCCTTGGTTAGAATCCATCTTGTTCGTCTTGATGGCGATGTTTGGGGCACGTGTATCACTCAGTTTCACGGTAGCGTGATCGCCTCCGTAGAAGTCAGGGAGGACCTCCAAAACAAACCTATGTGCCACAACAGGGGTGGAAATGGATAAGTCGATGACGGACCAAGACCCTGAACGTGGACACAAGTAAGTTGGGGAGTCATTGTTCAAGATAATCTGGTCAAACTGTCTATAATTCTGACCAGGAAGTTTCCTTTAGTGTTAGACCCAGTATATCCCCAAGATGGACGGTTGATTATATGGTGGGAAGGACTTCTAGATCCTTTCGGTGGATTCAACCACGTTTTCAGGGGATTCTTTGCTGTGTGCTCAGAGAGAGAAGTTCGTGTAAAGTGATAGCCTACTGTTGCCGTATCGATTTTTCGGTAGGAAGGTTGAGTTTTAAGATTAAAATTTCTTTTCAAAATTTAAAGTCTCAAGTTTAAAATAATTAATCTATAATAGTCATTTTGGTTACTTGGTGAAGTCTTCAGGAGAAGTGCGAGGTACTGTGAAAGTTAGAATTTAACATTTGAATAGTAAATTGCTTGAAGATATTTTCCTGTTCAATTTGGTTAAATCAGGAATAGCCTACTGAAAAAGAAAATTTATTTAATGTTCTGAGATTCTATATATATTTTAACAATTTCCTAAATTTAACATTCAAAGCCAAGTGGATAATTCTGGATAATTCAATAATTTGTAAATTGGAAATTTACAGAAAATAAGTAGTTTGAAATTGATACAATTTTGAGTTTAACTGGTTGGACATCGTCTTTGTTCATATATTAAATATTACCTTAATTTCTTTGATTTTTATTTTGAGAAGAAGTCTTATTTTATTATTTGTTTCATTTTATATTTGAAGAAGATTATTTTATTTTGAAGTTTAATGAAGATTTTTATTTTAAGATTGTGTTGAAAACATTAGCACTGAGAACTTGAAGGACACAATTATTGAATGATTGATTGTTTGTTAATTTTAAGACTGGACTTGTGAACTTTTGATGGGTTAAAAATATGAAATAATTGAGAATAAATTCAAAGTAAAAAAGATAGCTTGGCGTTGCTGTATTATTGATTTTAAAATTTATTAAAATTACTATTATTTTATACTGAGTTTAATTATTGAATTCCATTGGAACTTGTGCATTCTTAAAATAAAGGGTTATTAGTTCAGAACACAATTAATTGATCGCTCTTATACTAAAACAAAAATAGTTGTAATTGGTTCATAGAAGATAACCCTACTATAGACACGTTACACATACATACAATTTATTTCATCCATCCTACTGCTCATTCATTCGAATTTCCCACTCTAGCACAAGCGTAAGTCAGCCAATTATGTGGTCACCCAAACATGTACCATGAACTCGTCTGTACTGTAAAAGCTTCTGAGAGCAATACAGTTTTCAGACGAGTTTTAAAATGCCTTAGGCATTGTGGCACTTTTTATGAAATTTGGCAGTTTGTTGACAAACTGAGCTCCTGCCTGACAAGGCAAACGCTCATGCACTACCGTCCTGTGTCTCCCAGTTCGGTGTTGTCCCTGCCTCTAGTCTCATATGAGTGTATATCACTACCTCTGATGAGATTGCATTTTCACTTTAAAAACAGAGACGTCTCTAAAATTTAGAGGCAGGGTAATGTCAACAGTTTTTGATTTCCGAATGCTGGTCTGCACGACTCACTCCATTGTAGTTTTGCAATTGTTCGAAAGGCTTTTTTTGGAGTGTAAACACTCTATAGAAATGTGGATTTGCACAGCCTCCCCACAAGACCACTCCGTATGACAGGTGGGAGTATATCAATCCATAATACGCCGTCATCAGTAGCTGAGTTGGGCAGTATTTGGATAGGTGCCTCAAAACATAAATGCCTGAGGACAATTTTGAACAAACGTTGTCTACATGACTATCCCATGTCAACCCTAAATCAAAGTGTATTCCAAGGGATTTAGTCGAGTAGAGGTCTTCAATCTCAGTCTCCTCCAACATCACTATAGGACTTTGATCAGAGACGGTCGGCCGTAAACGAAATTGAACAAACACCGATTTTGACGGGTTTTTTTTAAGATTGAGCTCATTGAAATGTTGAATTAAGTTACTGAGCTCAGTGAATGTTGTCATTTCAAGTTGTTTGTTAGGTATAGTAGAGTTGGAATGTTCATATTATCAGCCCTTACTTTTTCTTCCACTTTCCTTTGTTGTATATATGATTCATTTTCAGAATCTGACAACTGTCGCTTATTCTCTGGATCATTATGATCTCTTCCTCCGAATTCTTGCCCTAAGGGCGAGGTGGTTTCGATGTCCATAGATAAGGTCACCAGCGCATCGTGTTTAGTAGTGCGGGCCGATTCACCGGGAGCTTGGGGGACAACCCTACCACAGTTCCCCGAGGCCCGGTTTCCATCGATTACCAAGACGGGAATACGCGCACAACTTAGACTCGCACGTGGCAACATGGGCTCAGACACCCCTGCCTACTGAACACTTTCTGACTAGGGGCCGAAGTGGCTGGCTTCTGAACCAATACATGACTTACGCCTCGGCAGAAGCAAGCTCACATCAGCTCTCATCAACACCAGATAGGGCATCTAGCACCGGCTTAAGCACTCCAAGCGAGCCATGTATTGGGACGCTAAAAGAGGACGGGTACTTATAAGACCCTGGAGGGGGATTTGGTAGGAATTAGGAACTGGTTAGGTGGGAAGAGGCAGTTTAACGTCATACCCAGGACGACCGAATGAATTGTCTCTTTCAAACAATTACCCACGTACAGCTAAGAGTAATTTACTCAATGAAAGAGAATGTTTGTGTTGAGTTTAAATTTTCAATTCTTATTTTTACATTTCTGACAACGAAGGAGAAGCTATTACTAGATTATTAGATGTATTATATGTATTTTATTCTATTATATTATGTATTATAAACACTAACACTTGTTGTTTTAATATTTATAGCTGTATTATTATAAGTTGTTGAATTAATTATTTTCCGTATGGATTTATTGTTTTTCAACATAACGCAATGTTACCTTACAGCTATGTATGTATGTATGATGGTATATTTTCAGTAGTTGTCAATAAGTCATTGTTTAAAGGTAGAAAATCACGAGCTGTGTGTGGATCATTGTTTGAAGGTGGACGTCCAATAGGTGTTGTAAAATCATTACTTGAAGGTAGAAATTCACTCGGTTTTGTTGAATCATTATTTGAAGGTGGAAATTCATTAACTGTAGTTGGGTCAATTTTTGTATGAGGGAATTCATTAGATGTAGGTGGATAATTGTTAAAAGGTGGAACCATTTGTGCAATACAGTGGTTGGGTGTCGTCATTCACTGATTTTTCAAACCCCACCTGATATGCTTCTATGTCGATAAATTTCTACTTGTTTTGGTCACCACTTGGATTGTTGTTTTTGGTTTGAAAGAGAAAATTCATTCGGTGTCGGTGTGAAATTGTTTGATGGTGGAAATTAACTAGCTGTGGGTGGAACATTGGTTGAAGTTGGAAATTCATTGGCTGTCGGTGGTTGATTGCTTGAATATGGAAATTTACTGGCTTTAGGTGGAATTCAACTACATATAATAATACAGCTATAAATATTAAAACAACTAGTGTTAGTGTTCATGATACATATTAAAATGAATAAAATACATCAAATAATCTCGTAATAGCTTCTCATTCGTTGTCATAAATGTGAAAAAAGAAACAAAAATTTAAACTCAACACAAACACAAACCCTACCTGATATGCTACTATGTCGATAAATCCCTACTTGTTTTGGTCATCACTTGGTTTGGTGTTTTTTGGTTTCAAAGAGACAATTTATTCGACCATATAAATGAAACTGCCCCAACGGCTGTTTTCTCATTCCCTGGTCCACATCAATAGTAGCTGTCAGTATTGTGATAGTTTTGGCAGGCTCATAAACCGTTTGTATGACATCTGACAATATGGAGACTACTACAACCGATCCATGATAGTGTCCTAACGATTGTGTCCTTAGTCTCGGGTCCACTTTTTTGTTGGCTGTCAGTTTGCTGATCACTGTGGCAGTCCGGCGAGCCGCTTGTGTGACATCAGATCTTAAGAAGACTACTATATGTTGGTAAAACCCCACAGCCAAGTCCTATCAATTGCATCCTTCCTCCAATTTGAGATCGTTAAGGTATACTAGTAACAGATGTAATTCTAACAAACAGGACAAACAAACATTAAAAACGAAATAAAATGGGTAAACATAAGATAAAATTAGCGTAACAAATAACAAAATATACATTATTAGTTAACATAAAGAACTATATTCGGCCTAAATGATGGTTACGTTTAAAAAACCGAAGAGCCTCCCAATTATAGCCTCGTTGTCGCCCAGTAGATCAGTTTAACGACCAGGTACCCAAACAAGAACTACGTGTTTACAAAGCAAAGACGTAAGCTTTGCTCCATGAAGTAGGGAAACGCCGTTGTGAAAATATTTCATTGTAAAGCAGCAAAAGTACATAGCTTGATTCTTTAGGAAGATTTTTTCAGCATGGCATAATGGATATTATCGGGTCCTGTAAATGAGTTCGAAGATGATGCGAGTGCATTCTGGATTTCAACCATCGAAAAAGGAAGATTAAGAGGACTGATATTATTTATATTCAGATCCACCGGTCTAGCCTCTTCCGCAGTCTTTACAGTCTCAAAATTTTTCTGTATAGGAGCTGGTAATCGATACCTCTGCGAAGGTGGAGGAAAGGATGTTAGCCATCTCGAGTTGGTCTGTAGTTACAAGACCTAGGTGCTTAAGACCAAGGATATGGCTTGGTCGGAGGGCGGCCATATACAGAACGAAGTTTCCTCAATGCTTAGTTTACGTCAGTTGGAATATCAGAGTCACATGTAGATACAATAGATTTGAATCGCTCCCAGTCAGCCTTGGTTAGAATCCATCTTGTTCGTCTTGATGGCGATGTTGGGGCACGTGTATCACTCAGTTTCACGGTAGCGTGATCGCCTCCGTAGAAGTCAGGGAGGACCTCCAAAACAAACCTATGTGCCACAACAGGGGTGGAAAATGGATAAGTCGATGACGGACCAAGACCCTGAACGTGGACACAAGTAAGTTGGGGAGTCATTGTTCAAGATAATCTGGTCAAACTGTCTATAATTCTGACCAGGAAGTTTCCTTTAGTGTTAGACCCAGTATATCCCCAAGATGGACGGTTGATTATATGGTGGGAAGGACTTCTAGATCCTTTCGGTGGATTCAACCACGTTTTCAGGGGATTCTTTGCTGTGTGCTCAGAGAGAGAAGTTCGTGTAAAGTGATAGCCTACTGTTGCCGTATCGATTTTTCGGTAGGAAGGTTGAGTTTTAAGATTAAAATTTCTTTTCAAAATTTAAAGTCTCAAGTTTAAAATAATTAATCTATAATAGTCATTTTGGTTACTTTGGTGAAGTCTTCAGGAGAAGTGCGAGGTACTGTGAAAGTTAGAATTTAACATTTGAATAGTAAATTGCTTGAAGATATTTTCCTGTTCAATTTGGTTAAATCAGGAATAGCCTACTGAAAAAGAAAATTTATTTAATGTTCTGAGATTCTATATATATTTTAACAATTTCCTAAATTTAACATTCAAAGCCAAGTGGATAATTCTGGATAATTCAATAATTTGTAAATTGGAAATTTACAGAAAATAAGTAGTTTGAAATTGATACAATTTTGAGTTTAAAACTGGTTGGACATCGTCTTTGTTCATATATTAAATATTACCTTAATTTCTTTGATTTTTATTTTGAGAAGAAGTCTTATTTTATTATTTGTTTCATTTTATATTTGAAGAAGATTATTTTATTTTGAAGTTTAATGAAGATTTTTATTTTAAGATTGTGTTGAAAACATTAGC